>NW_009622470.1:24375-42555 GCF_000690535.1 Cariama cristata | reverse complement strand
ACCAAAAGGATGCCCGACTGTAGCAATTTAACGGCCTGTTCCTATCAGCAACAGCAGCAACGTTTAAAATACTTCTCATTGCTAGTGAATTTATCTTTTAAAAAAAAAACCAACAGCAGAAGAGACGCTAGTTTTACATTTTTCACCCTGCCGAGGCCTCATATTAGATCATTATTCATTCCACACACCCCCAGCCACTTCTCCAAAGCTTTGAATTTTGCTTCGTTCCAACTGCTAGGATTGCAAACTCAGTGATGAAAATATACATCTCCCAGCTTTTTAACAAAAAGCAAAATTCCTCACTCCCTAACAGAGGTTTTATCCAGTATTTAAGCAGTGATGAGTCAGCGATGCTGCTACAGCAAAGACACTAAGACTAGACATTCTTCTTAAAGTTTCCAAATTTCTTGGTGCCAGAAGAGACAGATAAAAGCCTTAAGAGATCTGTGGTTTGAACGCTTACAGGGCTTGCAATACTCCAGACTCTCATTTACGAGCCTTGTATCACACAGCATGTTTTTTCCTGCAAAAGATTCTGCAGCTCCCATCCAAGAAGTGGTGGCTTTGTGCCTCACGTGTTCACACCATACCCCTTTTCCCATCCCTTCACAAGCGGAGCAGCACATGGATGAGCCCAAGGTGACAGAGCTGTGCCAAAACCTCTCACTGCCCGCAGCCAGAGAGATGGGCTGGCACAGTCGGGCTGTTCAGGGCCATACTTTTCCACCAGCAGCCATGCAGGCAAGATGCGAGATCAGGCTCTCCCTGGATGAGCTCCATCCTGAAAATTTTCACCAATAACACTGAGGAAGTGGATAATTTTTAAATGACGTTGTCATCCTGTCCAAGCGTGGTCAGTTAGCCAACACCAAAGAGCTTTTGCCAGCATTTGCTTTGCTCCAGCACCATGACGCACCTCCACCAGCAAAACGCTCCAAGTACCAGTTCCACCTACGCAAGGAGAGCATCCGAATGAAACTGCACACTCCAGCTACATGAAGCAGGACCTGGTGAAACATTTCCTTTACCATAGCTCCCTCGATCTCAACCTGCTTACCATGAATTTCTGAAACTCAGCCCTAAAGATCGCACTAGACAGGCTAAGATATGCAGTTCACTACAAAGAAATAAATCTATGGAAAGGTCTGCAATTAGTTCAACTAATGAAGAGATTGTACAGGGTGAACTGAGTGTGGGAAATGCATTAAAAAGGAAATGGTATCAAAATAAATTCAGGATGCCCGTCTAGGAATGTGAACTGTTGCTTGCCATGCAGTTATACAGGAGACAAATCATAGCTCTGGCTAAAAATGTAAACATCACTATAAGCAATAGGGGAGGAAAAGCAGGGTATCCAAACTAAAAGGCTCTCACGCTATTAAATGTAATCACTAAGCAACTATTAGCCAGTCCAAAAAGAAGATGAAAGGATAATGGAGGGAGATATGGGCTGGCAATTACAGTGGAAGTGAAGTAAGTGAAATAGTCCATATTTATTTTTGTTTTTATTAAACTTCCACAGATATTAATAGCCAGATTGTACTGAGGGGAAGGAAAAGAGCACAGGGAAAAAAACCACACACACACACACACAAAACACACCAACCAACTACCAAAGCGCTGGAACTACTCTGAGTTCCCCAGAGAGTCCTTCCTCACAGCCCCAGAGACAGGGACCATCTCATGGCCACCCCAGCTCCAGACCATGGCCTGGCACATCAGGGCACGCAAATCACACAACTGAGAGGGAGACTTTTGCTTACACTAATATGGTCCTTTTGGACGAGCTTATAAAAGGAGCAATAGCATCACAAGAATTTCATAGCAACGGCAACAATGAAAACAAAACTTGCTTTTCATAGGTCTAGATTTTAAGGACATAGCCATTGCCGTGAGCAAAGCTCAAAGAAGTCGGCTGCTATCACTATCATCATTTCGTAGACAGGGAAGCTGTAGCACAGAGAAGTGGAACAACTCGCTGAGACCATCCTGCAGGCCAACGCCTGGAGCCCCCCTCCCACCAGACCACCCTGTTTTCCCCACAGCTCCTCCCCACAACTGAAAGATTTCTCAGGATTTTATACAACTGCTTCCCAGCCTCAAATACTTACAAATCTGATGTCAACAGTCCATTGACTTCAAGAAAAATATGCAAGATACCCTATCTTGCTGCCTCCAAGAAAACCGAAATAATGCTTGTTTTTAAAGCACCACCTCACTGTATTTAAGAATTAATCTTACACAGCTGCATCCAAGATGAGATGTGCAGGACAGTTACATGCTACAAAGCACTATTAGACAACTACTCACAGGAGAAAGTGGAGCATCCAATGACGCTACAGTACTCCTTTTATATCTGCCTACTAAAAACCCAGCAGTATATCTGGGTCAACACCAATACTCTTCCTAACAACAAGAACACCTCCAGAAATCAGGGATAGCGTGCCAGCTGACACCATTTTAGCTGTAAAGCACAGTAGGGATCATTTTTTAAATGTATAAGAGAACTTGCTTAGGGAGCAAGGTGACTACATGAGAAATACGCGCATTTCAGAACATCTACCTTTCCTTACAAAAATAATCTGTATTAAGTTTCAAAAAAACAAAACAAAACAATCTCCCTGTTTGAAACATTTGGTGAAGGACTCGGAGGAGTTGTTTCCAGGAGCACTTCCTTAAGACCACATTAGAGGACTGCTTAGACCGATGCCTCAAAACACTACTGTCACTTCCATCAGTGCCTCTAGACCAGTTGGAGGTGGATCAGAGGTTCCCTTCTGTCCCTGCCATGTTAGAAATCCCACTACAAAGTGGGATTAGTACTAGGATAAAAATACGTATCAAAAGTCAAAGATGGAGCTCTCCAGGACAAGGCTTGTCATCTTTGCTACATGCTGATTACTGCCTAGGATGACAAAATCACAAATCCTCGACTGCCCTCACAAAATCATACCACTGTTCCATATTTCCCCTTTCAAATGGCTATACAGAGGAGCCGTGAAACAAATAAACCAAAGAAAACACTGCTGCTATTTGTAACTCTTTTCTGACATTTGTTATTCTGAGCTGAATAGCAAGTGACAGCTATAAAAAAGACAAAGTAATATTTGGATAAGCGAACATTTACTAGCTAAAATGCTAGGAAAACAGGAATGAAGGTTATGCTGCCAGTATGGCATACACTCCGATGGCGCACCGTCAGCCCAGGACTCGGGAATGATATACAACTTTTCTGCAGCAGTATTAGCAAAAACATACAGTCATTCAACTATATTACCCTGTAAAGGATACTGCTTTCCCACAAAAGTCTCTGCTGCTTGTCCAGGACACAACAAGCAAACACGGATAACGAAAACATCTGCAGGTGATGTTTGAAAGACATGGGTAAGAATTAGGGGAGGAGAAAAATTGGATTTTTATCATCCAGCGATCTGAACTCCGTTACAGACTTTTTATTAATGGCACAGAAATGGATTTTATTTGGATGCATCCTATTCTTAGAACACATTAAATCTTTAAGCAGAAATAAAATGACCCGCTAATGTCATGACTACATTGCTTCGTAAAGCAACAGTAACTGGGCAATCCAGCAGCCGAGCCGCTTCACACCACAGCGACCCGGCGCCCACCACGGACCCCCACACAGACATGCATCGCTTTGGACAGCCGCAACTCAGATCCTCAGGTTTCCTCCTCCCTGCCCTCCCAGCCGCGGTCTCCTTCATTAATGCCTACTACCCCTTCTTAGGAGGCCTGACCAGTACCTAGAAAGTGGTGGGTTTTTTTTTTTTTTTCCTTCATTTTCCTCCTGGAGTACATATCATGCCACTTGGAAAAATACGTTTTATTTTATTGTCAGGTTAAAGAGGAAAGAAAAAAAGGTCGAGCCTCAGTGAAGCACTCCAAAAAATGAACATAGTTACTCTGTTACATTTGGCAGCTGTTAGAATTCATAACAGCACATACAGCGATAAACACATTTACTTTAAAACGAGCCAGAAATGGGTTTAAGTAATACGTCTTGACTCGGAATTCACAAGTCACTTGCAAGCAAAAGGACCAGACCTTAATTCTTGTACACCGCAACCTTCAGATTCCACCGAAACTCACAATTTTTAGAAGTAATCTCAGAAGTAAGGGAACTTGCTACTGTTTCAGCCAGGCAGGAAACAGAGTAGGGACTTAACTGCTAAATAAATGATTCTTTGCAACAATTAAAAATGAAATTAAGTCTTTCTGGAACCACACTGCAGCCCTGGCAACAAGCCCCAGGCCCTGCTGCCAGCTGAACTGCACGCAGCAAGCCACATTTACCAGAATAAAACACGATCGGATACTGAATTAGGAGCATACTCCAAATAACCGAGAGCTTTTTTCAGTCTTCGTATGAACATTACAGTCACATGCATTTTGCGTGCATCAGTTCTGGCACAACTAATTCCATTTTCTTCTAATGAGTTATTGGGGGGTGTCTGCTTTTTCTTGGAGCAGCAGTCAGTGGAAATAAAGAATGACCTCCTTTCACAAGATCAGAGATGTATTTGCACATAAACAGCTGAAGAAAACGGGACTCAACAGTCTGCAGATGCCCATGATATAACAAGAACAAATAAAAAACTTATGACACTGTAACTCTGCACCAGAAAAAACATAAATCCTGCTGGAAGCACTGGAGTCAGATGGCCTTTGAAATCGCTCACAGGTTCTAAATTTCCTGGCAATGGACTGCAGGGCTGCTATTAAAACACAAAAACCTTCTGCCAAACAAAAACTGAGGCAATAAATAGCAACAGTAAAGCAGAGACAGATAGACCTTTGGGTCCATGGGTCAAGAAAATTGGTATCTCGAAGATGGGGTGCAGATCTGTTTACTGGACCTGATCAAGCGACCGCAGCAGGTACAAAACACTGGAGGCACCTGCGGCACCTTCTCCCCTCATCCCTGCCTCCTCCACCGGGCACCGTCGCTCCGCCTGGGAACAGGGAGCAAGAGAAGGCACATAACGCGGAAAGAGGGCTCCGATTCAGGGCAGTGACACCACCGTAAAAACAAACAAAAAAAAGCCATAAAATTGAAGGAACATTTAATTACCGGTAACAGTCAACTTAAGGACAACTCTGCTGACCCGGCTTTGTGAAAAGGGAGCCAGGCTCCCTGGGGTTTTGGCACTGTTTGCCATTTGCTTCGTCCCCCTCCCTGTGCCGGGTGCAGGCGAGTGCTGGGGGACAGCGGGAGAGCCCCCAGGGTGCAATGGGGACAGGCAGGGAAGGGCAGACATCAGCCCTGCCAGCAGCCCCTGTGCAAGCAAACATCTTGCTGAAGACCCCGTATCCAAGCCTCTACATTCAGTGGAGAAGACTGAGATGTGCTGAGTCCCACCAACACTGAACTGGAGGGAGAAGGGGAAAGAAAAAAAAAATAAATCAAGTAATTGCTGAAAAACAAAACACAGAGTAAATCCCCACGTAAAAAAAACAACTCTGAGCATCTTCCTATGTCTGAGTACTAAAAACCATGACTAAGTTCTCACTCCCTCCTCCAACTATACACACCCTCTCAACACTTTTAATAGCAAAGCGATATAGACTGGATCAAACACCACACTTCCATTAAGCTACAACACACCAGATACCACTCCATGAGCCTTTAGCATTCACGGGCAGGCGCTTCCCACGTGAACTACAGCTACACAATCACTTAGCCAGCAATTACTTTCAAAATAGGCTGCAGCACAAATACATCTGTGATTATATAAATGCTAATACAAAGAAAAGATAAGCATTAGTATGAGTCCTATGACTAACACAGGAGCACAACTCGAAAAATATTTTTTTAAGCACATTCTCACTAATCCTACAAAATGTGTGCAGCATCCCTACATCAAAGGACTAAACGGGTCACAGGTTTGTAACGCTTCCCAACATTACTCAGCTATAAAATGGGGGATTCATTTTACAATCAGAACTGGATGGAATGCAAAGCAAGGGGTTATTAAAACCTGAAAGTTCTAAAACCTGAAACCTCTAAGTTTTTGTCCTCTTAAGGAAAGTGAGCAAGTATGTGCTTTCTTTTTTGTTTAATGCATGTAACAAAAAAATCCATTTAGTCTTTTTTTTGTTTGTTTTTTTAAATATATAATATTCCTCACCACTGACACTTTTCCTTAGGGGAAAAAAAAGCATAAAATATACAGTCCTTCATTATTGCAGTCTGGGGTTTTCTTGCCACAAGTGGAGGGGGGCAGTTCTCACTGTGAAATCTTCTCTGTGGCGACATCACAGTCTCTGAGCATCTGATCTTCTCCCCTCTCACCAGCTAAGCCAAATCAGCCTTGGTGAACACACACGAAGGCAGCAACCCAGAAGTGTTCATTAAATCACCCCGTTAATTCACAAGGTGACACCGAGCCGGGACCAGAACAATGACTCAATATGGCACCACGGTCACTCAGAGAAATTAAAGACATTTTACACATCCAGCTCTAATCTTCTATCAGTATTTATAGGTAACAGATTCATATGGATTTATAGCCTCAAGGGATCCTGAAATGATCTATTCCCATCTCCCCGTGTAACACAGGCCACATCATATCAATCAATTCCTCCCTGGCTTCTGCTTTAACCAGAGCATTTCCCTATACATCAATTCTTGATTTAATACCTTCCACGACAGGGAATCCACTGGGTAACATTTGATAAATTGCTCGAGTGGTTAATTATCCACCCTGTTAAAAAAAAGCATATTCTATTTCCTGGCAACGTATGACTTGTAAAATTGTAACAGAGCTTT
Source organism: Cariama cristata (assembly GCF_000690535.1). Lineage (NCBI taxonomy): Eukaryota > Metazoa > Chordata > Aves > Cariamiformes > Cariamidae > Cariama > Cariama cristata. The sequence goes on along the minus strand of NW_009622470.1, from coordinate 35,765 downwards.
AATAAAATGGCCTTTTTTAATCTGTAACTATTGAAGAATGGACTAATAAGAACATAATCTCCCATTTTTATATACTTGAACAAAAAGGACATAAAAGAAGGTACTACTGTATAGAAAAGATGAGGAAGAGATGTTTAAAAAGACTTCCCAGAAGAAGAGATAGCAATATGTCCCAGATCACTTGCCCAGATGTACCAGTTGATTGTGAAAGAAGACTATTTTAATGTACTATATTAAAATCACCTTAGTTCAGCAAACAGTTAACAGAGACACTAAATCCATCCACAACAAACCCTGGGTAGAAGAATTAAGACCCCTGCAACGCTCTTGTTTAAAAAAAGCCTCCTGGTCAGGATAAAAACACGCTCCCTCTCGTAAGGAACGGGACCTTCCGGCCACGGCAACAAGACCAACCTGGATGCAGATCTTCATCTGCTTGGAGAACTTTCACATCCACCTTCATCCAGGGCAGATGACGCTTTGAGCAACGTGGTCTAGCGGAAAGTGTCCCTGCCCATGGCAAGGGGCTTGGAACTAGACAATCTTTAAGGTCCCTTCCAACCAAACCAGTCTACGATCCTATGAATCAAGTTGAACTAATAAGGCAACATTTATTGTGATGAAAGCAAGTGGGGAATCTCTCTGTTTTGGCTTCTTTTAGAAAGTATCTCAGTGAGCAAAGAGTTACAAGTTCATTTTTCTGCATATGTCAAATATTTGAAGATGTAAAACAAGCTACACACATAGAAGCTTCTTCCGACACATGTAAAACACACATCATACTTAACCTTGCCAAATAGAAGTGATTGGGCCTGAGCCAGCCTTTTTCAGACTTTCAGGATCAAGCTCTTCAATGCACTCCCTAGGTTGATTATAATAATAATTAAAAAAAAAAAAAAAAAGAAGAGAGAAAAAGAAGGGGAGAAAAAGAAACCTTTACTATTTCAAACAATTCTCTACTGATTACTCTGTAACGTGCAACAGCCCACATGCCTGCTCCAACCACTACTTCTCAATAACAGTAACACAAGCTTCAATCTAGGCTTAATTTAACAAAGGGTGAGGTCTCAGACACCACTTCTGTCACACCAGCCCAAGCCAAATTCCTCAGGAGGCTGAGATGAGCCCACAGGAGATGTCCAATGTCCAGAGGTGAACACACGTCACCTTGCAGTACTTGGGTGCTGGTTTGCACCTGCAGTTCACCCACTCCTTGTCATGGGCCACAAGACAACATAAGTCCTAGCCAAGCAGCATCAATGTCCAAGACCCCACAGCCCCACCGCAGTGCTCCCAGGACCACGGGGTTCACAGCAAGCAATGTACCAACCCAGGACTTGAAGATCATGCTAGAAACGAAGCCTTTAATGATTCCTGAAACACAGTTTTGGAGCCAACAGCATTGATTTAGGCCTTATGGTTTGAAAGCCCTCAGCTGGTTGGAGATGACCTGGAAACTTGGGCTATTCCAAACCAAAAAACCCACAGCCACACTTTTTGCAAGTGAGAGGAAAGACTGAAGTAGTGAAGACACTTCAGCAGCTCATTGGTGCAAGGTGATGGACAGTATTATTAAATAGAGAAACGGTAAGGGGGGGAGCGTAAGTGTTTCAGGGCTGATAAGACTAAACAGCAGTAGTAGTTGAAATTAAGCAAAGAATCCCCTTTCTGTTCACCATCTTCTCCCATTTACAGTCCAAATTACTGTCAATTAATGTACTGAAATGTATTTACTAAGACTGGCTTTGTGAGACAGTTCATGTCTTGCAGAGTCTGCTCCACCTGACTGCACGGCACCCCAGCTTCTGGCACGATTCCCTGCTGATGCCATGCTCCTAATTACGCAATATTTGGGCAAAGATAGGACATGTCCCCCGAAAGACACGTAAACTTCTCCCCTGTCACTCTGGACGTCAGCCAGAAGCAGCACTGGTGAAAGCAGAGAGTTCCACCCAGAGCCACCTTTCCTACGCAGCTTCACAGCATTTGACAATAAGACGATAATCTCTCTTCAGGAGAAGAGAAAAAAAAATTTTTTTTTTTTTTTTTTTTAAGGAATGACTTATACATAGCAAAAATCCTAATGGAGCAAAAGCAGTTACAGTTCAGAGGTGGCTCAGAGCTTCCCTACAGTTTTAAAGACATGAGTATCCTGTTAGTTATTAAAAGTCCCTCTGAGAAGCAACTTGGCCTCTCTAAAAACCTCTGTCTTCAAACTTGGCATTATTTTTAAACCCTAACAAAGAATATAGGGGTGATGAATGCTCTCTCAACCCAGAACCCCTCTGATTATTATCACAGGAATTGCTTAATAGAAAGTCATGGCAATTGCAAAATGCCAAGCGTGCAGTTAATATGCTGATATCAAAGACTGAGTAATATAGCTGGTGATCATCCTAAACCTTCTGCCAGCTTACTCATGGTGTGAATACAAAAAAACCCACACACACAAAACACCCAAATAAAACAAAAAAATACCCAAAATTTGCTACACAGCTTCAAGCTGTCAACAGATTTTATCCTAAACGGTTTTTAAACCAAACCAAACAAAATACACAGCCAGCTGCACTCAACTCCAGGTTTACTGGCAGCCAATTAATGTTTTACTAATTCCAGAAAGAACGAACTCCTTCCTGACTGCTGTTAGACTACAAGGCTGTAAACCACTCTGCATTGCTTTAAAGCAGGTATCCCTCCCCAGCCCCAGGGAGAGATGCTGCAGCAAGCGAGGAAGAGGATGCTGAGGAGCTCAGCACTTCCACCAGCACTGCTCGGGGAGCCCTTAGCATCCATCGGAAAAGTCGAGTGTATCGATTGTGCACACAGGGACATGGAGGAGGCCAGAAACCCCAAGCTTCCTCTTGTGCCTGTTAGAAACTAGTCCGAAGCAAGCAAGCAGGGTAAAAGTTTAATGAAACACAAGCTGAGGAAATAAAACAAGGACACAGATGACTGTGCCACAAGGCTCTGAGGCCAGCTATGCTGGCTGGAGCCTTTTCCCCAGATAAAGGGCTGCAGAGATGTTACTGGAGTTCTGAAAGTAGAGTGACATAAGGCTGGTTCTGCCTCCCGTGGCGGGGGTTACCATGCCCTTGCAGGCACCATCACCTCATTCCCACGCAGGAACAGAGTCCCCACTGTGCTCCCTTCTGTCCCCCATCTGAGAAGGAGCTGGAGGGTTTGCAAGGAAGGAAACAGATATGGAAACTGGGCGATGAAAGCATACGTGACATAAGGTCACGCCGTGATTTCTGATTTGGGTTTTCCTTGAAAGCAGCAGCAAAGCCACTAGTGTGGTGAAAGCAGAGACCTCGGAGAGGGGGAGTCTGAAGCACTGCAGTAACTCCCAGCCAGGTTGCACTTGCCCATGAGCCTGAAACTCAGTCCTGGAAACCTTAATTCAATGTCTCAGCTTTAAAACAGACTTCTCACAGCGATATAAAAACAAACTTAAACTGATGGGAGACTACAAGTTAGTACCTTCGTTTGGTACCCCATGTAACGGCATCTTTATTGTCAGATCCGCCACCGTGCCTTATTTTGTGGCAGGCAGTATACTTTTCAGGCTTGAAATCAAAATTAGTAACATTAGGTTTTACACAGAGTGTGGGGGTTGGTTCTTTTGTGTGTGGTTTGGTTTTTTTCTTAAAAGGACAACTAATTTTTCTCATGCACAAACTTTCTTGGGCCACATTTATGCCATCACTATGGACTTCTGTAAAGGAACAGTATTTACAAAAAAGAGATTGACACCCTCTGGGTTTCATATACAACAATTAGAACTCTAAAATGAGTTTTTCTATTCCAGGGGTTTGAATAAGCTCCGAGCTTGATTTCATTGAATATAGATTCCAGATCTAAAACTAACTCTTTCTAGTGTTACCTAATCAGGGTATCCTAAAATACACAAAGAAATAGAAGACAAAACAAAAACCAAACAAATCAAACACCAAAATCATACATTGGAGAATTTCACTATTTCACTAATTTACTCACAAAGTGCCAGAAACACATAAACAATCAAGGATCTTCCCATCATAGTGTGAGAACCATTTAAGGACATAAATACAAAAATATCTATGCACTATATAAGCTTTCATTGGACCAGTCACACATGGTGGGTACAGAAAACAATCTGATATTTGGAATCACTTTTACAACTGGCGCACTAAGGCGACAGACTTAGGAAAATATGAATGCAATGCAAGACTAAACCAAACAAAAAGCTTCACACAGTTCACAGCAAATACTCTGCCAGCACTTTACCAGGTGAATGAAATTAGCAACCTGACAATTAGCAAAAGGAATAAATCCCCATTAAAAAAGCAAACAGAAAGGAATTTTCAAGCGCGTGAATACAAATACTTGGCTTCATACTTGCTGTTGTTAGCAATGCAATATGTTTACCCACTTCTGTATGGCATATGAAACTTAACTCGGTATGAAAACAAGTCACTGAAAGTCTTGGCAGATTAGTAAACGTCAGATCAAATTAGACCTTTTCCAAGACTATGCAGGGGTTGTACAAATTTATCAGAGTCTCACAGATTCTTTGCTCTCTTGACGTGAATAGGTCAGAACAGAGACAAAAGGCAGTGAGATCAGAAGACTGAAAACGCTGAGTTTTGGAAGGGCATTTATTGTCAGGCTTTGTTTTACCGTTAAACTCATTCACAGAGAAATAGTTTTGGAGATGGATAATGCCACAGGAGATGGCAAGCAGCAAGACAAAGCAGCTTTCTCTTCTCAAAGGCTCTCCCTGGAAGACACTGCAGGGCTGACTGATGGGATCCGGGCAGCCCATCTCCCAGCCCCGAAACCTCCGCTGTGGTGTGTGGACACAGCGGGAAGGTTTCAGATCCCTTGCAGAAACCAGAGGTTACCGAGTATTATACAATAGGGAAGCATCCCTCAAGCTTTGCTGTCAGAAGATCCTGCACAGAGAAGGTAAAGCCTCTGGGCTCCAGCAGTGGTACTTCAAGAGAGAAAGGGAGAAAAGAAAGAAAGGAAGGATCTGCGTTACAAAGGACATAACTAGGATGGATGAATGAGACAAGCCAAAGCTTCCCCTGAATTGGGCTGGCTCTCCCACCATCAGTCAAGCCTGGAGAGAAACTCAGGAGAGCTGCCATTGATGCTGTGGCAGCAGCAGAGGAGAGGTAGAGCATCCCGACCACAGCCCGGGGATCCTCGCAGGGAAACCAGTTCCTGCCCAGCTCGGGTGCCTTTGTCAGCCCCGGACTATCACAAGGATGCTGCTGGGAAAGCGCACAGGCAGCCAACAACAGCGGTCAGTATTCCTAGGATGGGGTGATGCCTTTCAAACTCAGCAGCACACCTGGCAGGAAGGTTTGGACATGAAAATACATCAGCCCCTTCTGTCTGATGGAGAAAAACAACTTTCCTGCTTCATTCCTACCGGAGGCAAGGGGCGGGCAAGGCTGCAGCAGCTCTAACACCGGCTCAGCATCCACCGCCCTCCCCTCTTCCCAGCACCCTCGCACCGTGCCCCACACCGCCGCAGCTCAAGAGCCTACGGCAAAGTTTCCAGCATCTGCAACTGTTCCAGAAGGATTTACAGCTCTTACTCACCTCACAGCACCCACTAGGCATGCCCTCTCCTCTCTCCAGAGCTGGGTGCTTTCGCTCACGTTGCCCCAGGTCCCACAGCATTGCGGAGGACGCTGCCCCAACAAGCTCGACTTGCAAACATTTTCTATGCATTTAGGAGCACTCTCCTGCAGCTCCGCTCAGAGCTATAAATGCCGACCTTTCTGTTTCCAATCAGTCACCAGGGAATCGTTTGCATCGCCCAACAAGACGATTGGGGGTGGGGGGGGACTCTAACATTTATCACCAGCCCTTCAAAGCAAAGAACAAAAATCTACCTGACCACCCCCACCATGGCCCCTTGACAATCTCCAGCACACACAGGTGTGGGCAATAAGGGGGAACAAGTTAAGGCTGAGTTCAATAAAGTATTTTAGCCTACGCTTAGCTCCGGGAACCACAGGTCCTCCCAATTTGATGAGCCCTACCCAGTGCCCACGGAGAGGCTGGTACATACCTCTGGCTCCTGCATTAAGCCACAAGCAACAGCAGGCTTTGAATTTAGGAATTCACTGAATGCATGTCCAGAGCGATCCTTGGCGGGATGATGTGTGCCCTGAGAGCCCTGCAGATATGGACTTCCTCCATTTACATCGCATTGTATCAGAAGTTAATGACTCTCAATTACAGAGAGTGCTTTTTAAAATCATGGTACAATTAGTTCTAAAGCACACGGAAGTATCCGACAACTTGAATTCTCATTAAGAAGGTACAATTATAAACAAGAATCTAGTTATTTGCAACAGATACCAGAGCATACGCTGTTTATAAAAAACAATTGTTAGGTTTCTGTAAGGCAGGATCATCTTGTGCTTTTTATTTAAGGAACACAATGGTAAAGAGCACAGAACCATTACAGCACGGAAAGCAACCGTGCTTGGAGGGTTACTTTGCCTTTTCAAAGGGGGAAATCAGGAGCACAATGTTTTATTGTTATTGTTTCAAAATACACAAGTGAACAATATATTGCTTAAAAACAATTTCTTGTAAACAACTTTAATAGTAAAAGCAAACAATACCTTAAGAAATAAAAGGAATTTATATCCTGAAATATCAAGTTGTTATTTTGGCTTGTTGATATGAAATAAACTATTTTTTTAAAGCTCAAATAATAACCACAATGATCTATAAGTAAAGATCATGGCAGGGAAACAGACCTGTAACATAAATATTTAGGATTTCAATGCAGCAAAGAACACACACAACTTCTTGAGCTCCACAGGCAGACGGTTACAGCGCCGCCCGTTCTGGCAGACACCTGACAACAACCAGGGTACAAATTTTACTGTGTTCAGAGAAGCAAGCAATTGAAAAGTTTTGGGTTTTTTGTTTTTTGGTTTTGGTTGTTTTTTTTTTTAAGAAAAAGAAATTACCCAGCATGTTTTCTTGGTAAGACTTGCAGCTTGTAAACTTAATTCCCAAAAATATAACCTGGAGCCAAAGCTGACACTGGCACCAAGGAGGCAGACATGTGCCGCAAGCCAGGCTGACTGATGGGCAACCCTGCCCTGACAGCCAGCAGGCCAGGAACTTAATTAGAAACAAACGAAATCAACCCGAGCTCTCAAGATGGCTCCGAAGGATGGGCTTGGGAGCGAACAAAGAGTCGCAGCAGCCGCCCGGGGGGTGCACCTTGAGAAACTCCTTTACAGACTCAGTCGCTCTTACTCAAGCCTCTTCCTTGCGTCTTAGGGAGAAGAAAAAAAAAGACCTGCCCTGGGGTTCAGTTATGCCATGTAAGCCCACGCTCAGCACCCCTTACCTGCCGCCTTCTCTCCCTCCCTCACTCCGGTTGGGGATCCCCAGCCGGAGACACACAAGCTGCTGGCAGAGGGTGTGATCGCAGGCGCTCCTCTGCTCCCTACCTGGGTGCAGGACACTGAGCATGCTCCCGGTTCCTCCCCAGCCAGGTTTCAGGGAGGAAAAAAAAAAAAAAAAAAAAAATAAAAGCTTCCCTGAAAGTAGATTAGAGATGTCCCAGCAGTGGATGAGCTTTATCCTGGATCCATTTCAAAGCATTTCAACTCAAAAGGGGATAAAGCAATAAGCAAAGCGCAGGCAGCCGTAGCTTGTTTTAGCAACTGACTCTAAATCAATCCATACAAACAAAAAAGTCCTTTGGAGCAAAACATAGGAGATCTGGGTCCTGTTTCAGGTGCTGGCAAAACACACCTGCATGTTTGGTTGTGCCTCAGTTTCTCATCTATAAGGAGCAGCTGTGAAGGCCTGGTTTATTCCTTCTTTTGCTTGCCTTGCCTGTAGCACATTTGGATAATGTACAATCTTTTACAAGGCATTTTTACAATACCTAAGACAATAGGGTCTTGACCTCTATTATAACTACTAAATAGTATCACGTTGCTTGCATCACTGTAAACCCAGAATTTAAGCAAATAAGGAGCAGCTCCCAAGCGACTGCCAAAAAAAAAAAAGTTTCCTCCAGTATCCAAACAGTGCCGGCAATATAACCAAAGCTGCTGGAGCAGAGACATGAAATCTTATAGATCAGAAAGGGAAACGGGCAGAAGGATGAAAACAGCAGGCTGCTTTCCCACAGCTGGAAGCACACATTTGGTTCAGGGACTACTGCTTCCCTGGAGTTGAAGGTTGCCAGAAATCTTGCACCAGAATCCGATCCAATTTCATATAGCTTCCTTATGTTGCCTGTGCTCCGGCACAAAAAACCCACGCTTGCCTGAATGACTGCTGCTCGCTCGGTTGGAAAGCTCGTTCTGCCCATTTCACAGCAGGATGCCCACAACACAGTCATGTCACACCTCAGGTGAAAATCCTAAATCAGCCGACTTCTTATAAATGTACTATTTATGCAAGACATCGGTGCCAATCTGGCCAGACGGCTGGCACAGGGACCAAGGCTCCCGCAGGTGCCCGCGTGGCGGCTGGCATCCCCACCAGCAGGCTGGGCAGAGCTGGCACGCTGACTTGCACGTCCAGCCACACAAATATCCACTTTTAGCATATCTGCCTTGTAAATGATGCCATTGCCCCAGGTCTTCCCAATCTGCAAATATGCCCTTTTAATTGAGTTGGGACTTGGGGGAAGTGCAGAAGCAGCCCAGTCACACTGAAGGTAGACAACTGAAGACCAGTGTTACCAGTACCCCGACCTCAGGGCCTCAAGCAGAAGCCATCAGCACGAGCACAGGCAACACAGGTGTGATCCTGCCCTCTCCTTTCTTCAGCTCTCCTCTGGCGCTCACAAGAGCTGTGATATCAGGCTGGTTCATTTTACTCTGAAATTTAGCACAGGTTCAACTACCTGAAGAAGCAACAGCAGGTTGGCCTGGAGGCTGATGGAGCTGAGGGTCAGCCCTGAGCAGGAGCCACACACCTCTCCCAGGGTCCAGGGTCACTGTCACCATGGGGCAGCACCAGGCAGTGATGCTGGAGATGGAGGATGTGGTGGTACCACGCAAGGACCGGGCAGCCTCATGCTTCACCACGGTGCAGGGAGGGGTCAATGTCCGGCTCACAAAAAACTAGGAAATTCAGTAACATTCAATTGAAATCAGGTCTTTCCTTACAAAGGCCCAGCAAAGTAGCCTGAGAGGACATGCCACTCTCCACGAGAATGGCTTTGGTCTCCTGCTGGTCCATACTGGATGGAAAGGACAACACGGGTTGCTCACGTTTTAAACTTTCAAGCCAGACAGGCACAATATATTCCAAGGAAGAAAGATTTCTAGTAAGGTGAGAGGAAGAACATACACAACAAATAAAGCGTGCAACATTGAGGAAGGGCCTTTCTGACTTTCCCACCCATAAAAGAAGCTTTATCAGAGTATAGTGATACCAATATGGGACTGGAAATAGGTTACACTGGGAGAAAACTTTGGCCAGGTCAAAGTTTTGGGGGTCTTTTTGTTTTTCTCCTGCTTGCTTGGTTTTTTCTGTCATCAGCCATTTGATTCTTTTGCTAAAATTTATAATCACAAGAGACCACCAACCTTTTCACAGTAAATCAGACCTTAGCAGTCCCATTATGCCTGCCCCTAAGTACCTCCAACCTACCCCATCGCCTATGTTTCTTACCGAACAAAGGCATAAATCATCACCAACATGCCCCCACCGTCCTGTATCCACCCACATCTGCATCGTTTGTCACCAGCCCATCCCTTCCTTCACCTCCTGACCCGGTGCTGCCCTTAAGGCAGCCCCACAAAGACCTCGCGTGGGCCATCTCCCAGCCACACGCACAAGGACTTACTTTTGGGACCATGACACAGCTCAGAGCCACCCAACAGGACAGTCCATGCTGTGATGACAACGAGGCCACCCAGAGCTGGGCATGTGTCACCCGAGGTAGGAAAATGAGGAACCTCCAGGCATCCCAAACAGCAAAGGTGCACAGTGCATCTCTGGGTACCTGCATTCACAACCTTCATCAACAGCTTGGCAAAGCGCAAAATCCATGTTTCCCCAAAGAAGGCACTTGCAGTTCTCCAGAATTTTGCCTTTAAAAAGTCAATCATTGCAGTGAATAAAGTTTTATCAAGTGCAGCAGAAAATAAACTTCAAAATATAATCATATGCACTTGCAGCAGGAGCTTTAAAAAAGCCATGCAGTTCAGCACACCAAACTGCGGCAACCTTCCCAGTCCCAACGCGCTCAGTTCTGAGCAAATACAGCACTGGACTTCTCTTTAACGACTTCAGTGCTGCCAAGGCTGATGATTTTCACACATATCTGATGGTTTTCTGAAAAAACTCAGCTCCTGGAATCACACGATAAAGTAGAAATATGCACTTTTATTAAGTAAAAGGCTTTTAGATCATCATTTTTGCCCAGGGAACAAAAAAAATGAACCTTTACATTACAAAACTGGAAAAATCCTAGAGCTAAAAGATCCTTCAACAGTTACCATTGCTTTAAATCTCAGGGGAAGCAGGCACTAAATAAGTTAAATGCCTTTTTTTTTTTTTTTTTTTTGAGCTCTTCTCACAACTTACATGAACATCTAAGTTGTTGGGGTTTTTTTTTTCCCCGGAAATTTATGCTGTGAGTAATTCTGAGCAGTGAATAAATTCAAGGAAATGATGAGCTCTCTACCATTACTTCAACAATATGAAACAACGTGACATGCACAGAATAAATTCCCAAATATTCCTTTCGTTCTTCCTGTCACTACAGAGTGCTCTGTCTTTAAAATAACAAAATAAAAAATTAAACACAATCTGGAGAGCTGTAAATGCACAAAAGGGTTCATATTCCACTGTAAGATCTTCTCCCCCAAACCCTAATATTTCCAGTGGGCTTCCAGGCCCAATCCCCCAATTTTTGAGGTGAAACTCCCACTGAAAGCCAACACAGTGTTGCCTGCTGGTGCCTGCCAACCCTGAGCCACCTCAGGAACTGAAACACTTCTAAAATTAAGGAATAATAATAAAACATGAACCCCTGCACCCCTCCACCAGATGCATTTAGCCACTACACCCCTGGCAGGTCCCTCCAGCCCGGCTCACATCAGGGCAGCGCAGCCCCAATCCGTCAGCCTTGACGCCGAGGATGCAGCTCTACGACAAGCTCCGAGGGCCGGGGGCCATCCCTGCGGCACCGGGGAGGACACAGAGGGTCCCCTGTCCCCGGCCAGGATGGCTCTGGTGCGGGGAAGGGGAGAAGCGGCATGGCAGCACTGCCAGGAGGGAGTCAAAGCGAAGGCAAACCCCGCCGCGGGCTGGTGCTGAGCCTCTGGATTTGCAAGAGGGTTTTATGGAAGTCAGAGGGGCCAGTTCTGGCCACAGATACGAGCCGCAGGCAG
>NW_009622470.1:0-24344 GCF_000690535.1 Cariama cristata | reverse complement strand
GCCACTGCGGCAGCCCCAGCGGGAGCAGCCTCGAGGCTGCTCCAAGTTGTGCTGGGCACAGACCAGCGGCTGATGGTCATTTGCTTTTCTCCCACCCATTTATTGGGCTGTCCCGAGGGAGGGAAGCTACGTCCTTCCCACAGCTCCGGCTGAACTTGCCACCCTCCTGTCCTGCTTGACCTGGGACCTTCGAGCCCCAGGGAAATGAGGCCAACAGGAGCTCTTCTCTCCTCTGTGGCTGAATCACTTGGTGGCTGCAGGACCAAAGCTCCTCCATCATCTCCTAATTCACATTTGAGCCACCTCCAAAGCTGGAGGAGAATCTCAGAAAGGCAGTTTGGAAACCTCCTCCTCCTCCTCCTCACGGCGACAGGACCGCCGAGCTGCCTGCTACCCGAGTTTGCCGCTCCTCCAGCGACAGCCGGATTCTTCCCACAGCAGAAGGTGGCTCCAAGCGCTCCGTGTCCTCGTGTCAACTCTTCACCCTGTCTCATTAAGATGTTCCTCCCCGCTGCCCCCTCCTTGCTGTTAACCTCCGCAAGCACTAATGGGCTCCTTTGCAAATCCGGTGCACATTCGACAGAGCTCAGCAGGCTTGAAACACCAATATTTTCATGCATATACAGAAAAGCAAATTTTATTCTAAATAGAAGTGGCAGCTTCTAATTTAAGACTATATCATTTGACTGCTAGGCACAACAAAAACTACCTATTTCCCATGTAGGCAAACAGTCTGTTATAATGCCATCTCAATCTGCAATTTCAAATAACAGTAACCGACTTGTGCGTTACACACAGAGCGCACGGGCTCCCTTTGCTGCTAACCCCTTCTGCTGGGGCTCACTGCCCGGCAGTCCAGTTGTGTTTTTATGGATGAAATTCCACTCCCTCCACTAATGCCATCAACCAGTCGCCAAGAGCAAGAATTGCATTAAATTAATTTCAGCCACGGTCCGATTGCCCATGGGGCAGAGGCAAGGGGGCAGTCGGAGGGGGAGGGAGCCAGGGACCAGAATCTCACATGATCCCAAATACGTACAAGGCTTTGCAGCTGCTTTTTAAAAATGTTTACAGTCTTCTTTACACATGCATACATGTATTTCTATGTGCGTGTACGTATGCACACAAACACGTACATGCACCCCTATAAAATGCAGGTTTAAATCACGCACGCTCTCACTGCAGTGTACAGTTAGTGCCTTGTGTGCACATCACCAGCAGACCAAGGAAAGCTCCGACAGCCCCACACACCTGGTAGCAGCCAGTGGGCTCCTGCAAGCACCCCGGGGCAGGATCAGGCCCCGCTGCACCCCACATCGCACCTTTTCCTTGCTGAAACACAGGAAATTAAAGCTTTCCACTTCCAGGCACTGGACCCCAGTCTGAACTGGGCACAACCTCACTCCAGCGGGAAACATCTCCATCGCACAGATCCGGAGCACGATCCACACAGCTTTATCCGCTTTATTTTTCAACCTGCTGAATTGCTAGAATATGTTTAGCTGTTATACATGGACCTCAGATCCATAATCCTGCCCTCAGCAGCTGTTACGCTCGCTGTGGTATTTACAGCAGATGTTATGGCTCCATAAAAAAGTAAAACAATTGAGACTTCCAAAATTGAGGCTGGGGGGAGGCGAAGCAGAGCCCAACCCCTGCAGCAGCCGGGCTCGGACAGTCACCTGCGGATGCAGCACCAACACACGCGGTAAAGAGCCACATCACAGCGCAGAACAGCTTAAGGAAATTTCAAATGTTACCACAGTGGCATTAAAAAGCTGTCAGCTTCCTGCGAGTCAAGCAGCAGAGGCTGAAATTCAGTGTTTAAAGGATGATTAAATATAAGTGACTTAAATTATACATTCCATTTGTTGGAACTGACACCATTTAAAACATGTCAACTATTCCTCGTTTCCTCTGACACTGATTCTTATCCACTAAAAGATGAGCATTTTCTTATAGGCACTCAAGTACCAAACTAAGGATTTATAAATTGGAGATAATTAGGTTTTCATTACAAATAGAATAAAAAAAATTTACATTCCATGGGCCACCTGAGAGCACTCAGAGTCAAAATGGATATTTTATACCTGAAAACCTTCCTGCTCTCTATGAAGGCCGCTAATGAAGGCAACAAGAAGCTCAGAGCTATTTTACAGTGGATTCACAGCCAAACATTTGCCGAGTTGGTGGATGACCCAAGACAGACTCGGGACCCATCGTTAATTCTCCCACGTGGAGCTCTGTAAGCCGAAGCTCTATTAAGCCGACAGAAATAAATTGCCCATTTCTTCTTGATAAATATACAGAGCAACTTGCAAGACGTTACCTGTCAGATTTCAAAGACAAGAAGCTGTAGTATGATTTTCTTGGCTAGCCATGATGGTGCTTTACTGGGAGCAAGAAGAAGAAGTAGGAGGGATCGCCCAAGGCCAAGAGAACTGGGAGAGCCCCTTCCCCATCACAGAGCACCCACAGCCCCCTCCCAGAGGCCAGTTTGGTCAGCCCCACTTCCTGATAGACCAACAGCTCCTTGTAACTGGGGCCACACTGTGGCCTTGAGGTCAGATACCCCAACCCAGAGCATCTGGGTATTTGCCTTTGCCTCGGACAGAATTTGCGCTGGTGGTTTGAGCAGCAGACACCAAGCTTGTAAGCTTCAAAGCAAACCCTCTGAAACCATTTAGCCTCCCAAAATGGCTTGGGAGGAAGAGTTTTGTTCTTAATTTAGCCTACAGAACCAGGAGAAATCCATGAAGAGTCAGTGGGATTTTGCAGCTGAGAACAAGCTCTTACCCAGCATTTCTAACCCACAGAACTCAAGGTGCTTTGCAAGAGTCACCGACCCCTTTCCTTCAGTAGGGAAACCGAGGCACAAGTCAAACTCCCTTGGGCAGCCCTGGGGCAAGCTGGTTGCAACGGCCACCCCCTTGCACCATGTTGCCAGCCACCAAGGTTGTGGTCCTTTCCTTACACCTTGCCGTGTGCCATTTGACAGAGACGTGCTGCATTTAAACAACTTTTGCTTGCCATCAGGCTGAAACATCGAGCACCTGCAAGCTTCTTGGGCTTTAGCTGTGGTCCTGTTTTAGCCAAACCAGGACAAGTTGTCTCAAGAGACAACTAATACAAAAAGGCATTAGGGCTGGTTGCTTTAGTGATCTTCACATGCAAAGCTCTGATGCATCGCAAACATTATCCTAGACTAAAAGTCCTAGTAAGTGATGGTGGAAGTGTTCCAACATACAGGGATGACGGCTGGAGCCGTGGCAGGGGGAACAAAGCCCGGATGCTACAACTTTATCCCTATTTTACATACCAGAAAATGGAGGCATGGTAAAGAAAAGCAGCTTGTTGCTCTGCTGAAGCCATGAGAGCAAAGCCCCTCAAAAATCCCTCTTGCGTTACGGTCCTGTGCAGGATGCCTGACTCTCCAGCCCAGTGGCAACACACGTGAAGGGATTAACACCTGCCAGTATGATAGCAGATGACGGAATCATGCATGAGCATCTCAGTAACTTCAAAAAGGTCCTTTTAACATGATTTTTCCCCCTTCCCTGAAATTTGCAAGCCAGAAAAAGCAGTATCGATCTCTCTGCCTGGCAGAAATAAGACAGAGACTAATCAAGCACAGAGATGTCAGGGAAGGAGTCTCCAAGGAATCTTTTCATTCGAACAAGGACCCTTAAAAAACGCCAGGAGAAAGAGGAAAAAAAGAAAAAGAGGGAAAAAAAACCAAAGCCTAATCCTGGATCTTCACTGTCACCTCTTTTTTCCCCCACACTCAGAGGAGTGCAGAGCATCATCGACTCAAACCAGGAGAAGTTCTGAGATACTCAGAGGAGAGCTGTGGCTGCAAGCATAAGACAGAGGGAGAGGAGAGGCAATGCAAACAGCAGCAAATATAAACAGTGACTCATGACACACAGCAAACAAACAGCACTGTAACAGTTTTTGCAATTATAATTCAAACCAAAATAAACAAAATGACAGCCCAGCACAACAAAAGGGAGGATGACAGTGATGGGAGGGGGGTGTGAGACTCCATCACATTCACATCTGTTGCTCTCGTAACATCCCAAATGAGCAGCTCCAGACAGAAACAGAAAGAGGGAACGAAAAACGTATGGGACAGCAGCAATTTCTTGTGATCTACGTCTGTGCTTGAAGTTTTCATGACTGCACTGAGAGCAGAATTTATATCCCAAAGCCATCCAAGAAGGCTACAACACTGCTACTGGTTTTGACCCCTGGCCCCTGAAAGCACCTCTAGCAACAAAGAGTCCAACTTGGTGAGTTAATGAGTAAAATAGACCTTGCGTGGTGGGTAGACGGACAGAAGGCAACAGAGTTCCGGAGAAATCACACCATCGGCAAGAGGCACCAGTTCAACTGCTCTGCAAATCCTCCAGCGAAACAGATTCACAATTTCTTTTGCTATTGCTTCATTACCCTCCTAGTGAGAAACGCTCCCCCAATCCACACCTTGAATATTTTTTTCAGGCAAATCAAAGTATTTTCCCCCAGTGGGTACTAAAAGACGATCATCATCCTTTTTACAGAAATCTTTTCTGCATCAGAAAATGTATTGCCTGCACTCAGCCTTATATTTCCAAACACAATTCCTTCAGCTTTCCCTCTCCGGCCTCATTTGCCGAGCCTCCCATCTGCGTGGTTCATTTCCAGACTTGCAAGCGTGACCGTTGTCCTCCTGCCTTGCACCGCCCAGCACCCCTCAGTGCAGCAGGAAGCAATTATCAGCCTTGTCTTACGCACACAGCTTCTGTAATGATGACTCAGAGAGAGACTTGACTCCTTTCCTCAAACCTCGGGACGCTGTTGACTTGTTTGAGCTGGCCGTCCACAACAGCCCCCATCACCGCGTACCACCCTGCTCCTCCTCTTCCATTCACTCACTCAGCTCCTGCTCCCTCCAGAGCCACCACCGCACCTTCCTTTTCCCTCTACCTTATCATGTTGGTGCCCGATCGGTTTTGTTGTTCACCAAGATGATCTGAAATTCTGCTCCTAAGCCTTAGTCACATCAGCAGTCCCTCTCGCACACTAACTGGTTATCCCATTAAAGAGGGAAGTTGGAGAGATTTGCCTATTTCTTTTTCTTTATGTCAGCTTTTCTTTTGGACCTCCTCCTCCTCCTCTCTGCTGTGCACAAATTGCTCTGGAACATTTTTGAAGGAATTGGGGTCAGATTCTCTGATCCTTCATTTTTTGGCTCTTCCCTTCTCTTCCCATTGAAGGTCTGGAGTGGGCTTTGCTCTGGTCCTCTTCCCTCCCCACCACATCCCCGGGGAACATTGACAGCAATCATCGATGGTTCAGAGCTTGCCGAGACCAGGTTTTCTTCAAGTCATCTAGAATAATTTCACCAAGCCCAGCTGACGTGAGCCTTGGATAATCTCTTCTTTCTCTATTCACATTCCCTTACCTCCCCTATTTGAAAACATTACACATCTGTGTATGTAATCAGCATTACAGTTTTGCAAAGACTGAAGCAGAGGAAACAGAGAGCACGTCCGCCTCTTGAGATCCCTCATCTCTCCAGCCTTGCTCTGCTCCTCTATGGCCTTTCTCACACCTTCCACTTTTTTTTTTGCAAGAAATTCCCCCAATTTGGAAGCCTTCAAATAAATACTTTTTCCACTAGGGGGCACAAAGATAACTTCTCCTAAATGGAAACTGATGTTAGAAGCCTCAATAAAATAATTACTAACATCTCATCAAAGGTATCTCAAACTCCAAGAAATGAACACTTAAAAAATTGAGATGTAGTTGCAACTCCCCAGGTACTACAACACCAAGCATCACTAACATGTAGAGACTGAAAACCTAGAAATCCAAGAGTGATGCTACTCTAACAAGATCTCCTATACAACACTAAGCACTTTATCCAGCGATTTCTATGCTGCCCACAATTACTCGTTAGGCACAGACCACAGTATTAACACAGCAATGGAGACAGAAAATCCATCCTAGTATTTTCTAAATTGAACTTACCCAAATTTAGCTTCAAGTCGATGAACTTTTTTATGCTTTTCTTTCCTAGATCAAAAGAAGTTCTCTACCAGCAAAGATCTTCTGTTTGCGGATACTTTTAGATCATGATAAGTCACCTCCTGACCTGTCTTGGGTAAACTAAAGAGATTTTAGCCTTTAAGGCTCTTCTATACAATCCAGCTTTTCCAGCTTTAAAGCTTGTCTTGTAAACTTCTTACAGGTTGTATCTAGAACTGTGACACCTTAACCAGTTCCTCACCAAAGAATGGTGCTGGTCCACAAAACGGTATAAACTCAATGGGAAAGCAATCAAGTCAAACCTTTGGTTACACAAACCTAACCAGCAGGACGGCAGCAATAATTTCAGAGCAGGACGGCAGCAATAATTTCAGAGCATTATGTACGTTGAGGGCACCAGGGCCCTCAAGGTTCACCAACCAGCCCCACCAACAGCTTCAGGTACAGCAAGCCTTGCGTGAACCTACCTTGCCGACTTCTGTAATCCTGACAACCTGCTCTTTCAGGGCCCAGGCCGAGGAGATGTGCAAGTGCTTGGTAGCCCACTCGTGTACGGGTGCCCACACGTACCCCCATGCTCCCCTCCATGATCGGCCGTCCTTCCACACGCGCTCACTCCTCCAGCCTGAAGGCAGTGAGGTTTGCTTTCTGCCTACCGCTGCTTGTGGTTTTCCACTTACTGGAAGGTTTGGCTTGAACGGACTCAGCCCAGAGACTTTTGCTAATGGAAGAAGAGAGACAATAGCGATACGCAGGTGCTTCCTCCCATTTAAAGTGTTTACTTCTGCAGCTTAACACAGTGACGCTATTGTAAATTAGATCTGCATGCTGGTTTACAGAGTTCAAAAGGTAGCACGTAACAAAAGGAACCCCAAAATACTGCTTATTAAATTAAAGTATTTTTTTTTGCTTTCCTTTCAAACTCTGCTTCCTTTGCCAATGCCAAGTAAGAGGGTTTTTCCAACCATACAATAAAAGCAATTTCAAATGGGAAATGATACATACTGTATCAAAACAAAACAAAACAAATCTAACACAAAAGGAAAGGATTTCTCAGTATCTCTCCACTGCCTATGCAGCAGACTCCTTGTGGCATGGAAAGGACAACTCGGTCAGCGAGCAGGGAACTCCAGACTGTTGTAACTGCATGTGCTTTGAGAAAAATCAAAAAGATCAAGAAGGAAGGTAGGGTATAGCTAAGCCACAGCACAGAGCTAAGGAAAACATCAGTCCAAAAGAGGAACAAAGGCATATTTGTTTTACGAACTAAAGCAAGCAATTCAGCTGTATTCCGCAGTAAACCAGTTGGCTTAGGACCGCAACAGAGAGAGGGTAAAAAATAAAAAAGAGCATCTGCTTCTAATTTTGTTGTCCTAAGCTTGTCCTAAGCTTACGCTACATGAAACAAGATGTTTACTAGAGGTGCCAGGCACTCAAATGCATAGTTGGACCTTGTACATAGGAAGCATCAGATGTGCTGAACATCTTGCAGTTCCCTCTACAGCCAGTGAAGGCTCAAAGATACTCAGCACTTAACAGTAAAATAATAACAACAACAAAAAGTCAAGACACTTTTTCTAGTAGCTAAATGAACTCAGAAATCCAACTGTATAGATGCTGATTTGTGAAAAACTCAGACCTCCCAAAAGCACCACCGTTTTACTGTTTGAGAAGTTTTAAACAAAATACCCTCCTATTCAAGATCCTGCAACTGAAGACTGCACCTCATTTTCATGTAAAACTACACCACAAAATGCCAGACGTGCTGAACCCAATGCCATACACATTCTTATTCAACCCCATACTCTTAAAGTCGAAATAAACAGAATTAAGGCTTTTTGTCTGAGTACCGTATTATTTTGTCCTCTCCTCATGGCTGCAGCTATTTTAGATGTGCTTCCGTGGATTTTCCTTCTTGGTGGAAACAGAGCAAATGGGATTCAGCACTTTACTCTCTGCTATCATCTCCTGAGACCTGGTGGGATGATTGCTCAGAGAATGTCAGACCCAGACTCCTTCCATTCTCTATCATCAGTGAAACCAGAAATGGCAATTAAAATCCCTCTCTCCATTGCTCCATCACAGGCATGTGCTAGAAGGTAAGCAGCAAGTGCTGCTTTCATTGACGCAAGTGACAGAGCAATGCAATGGCTTAAAATTAGCCAGTTAATAATTTTAGAGTTGCTTTTTTGCAATCCTGCATGCAGCTTACCAGACTTCTCCTTGAAGTAACATAAGAACATAGGCAGATGTGTGCTAAAAACAGCAGGAGCAACTTATGAACTCAACTGTTGACTAACAGTTTGGACCAAACCCGTTTTACCTGTGCTGAAACAGTCTGTCAGCACTCCCACCCCCACACACCCTCCTCATTTGAAACAGCACTAGCAAACAGCAGATGGGCTTCATAACCTCTTAAACCATCCTGCCTGTTCTGCAAACAAATCTCTGGCAAGCAAAGGCTAAATGAGCATCTACAGTCATCTCTAAGTTATCCACAAAAATGAAGACATAGCATTGTGTGTACTGTGTTCTCAGATAGGAGCTCAAATCCCGGGTAATTGCTAGGCCCCAAATCACTCGGCATCACCCCAAGCAACCCACCCTGAACCACTCCAGCACGGCTTCCAGCAGCCCTGCAGAAGGGGACCAGGGACCTTGCAAGGTGGCAGACAGGAAGACAGCACTCCTATGTCTCTTTTATTGTCGCTTTTACTCTTTAGTCTTGTTGGACACAAGCAACCCGTGTTTTATTTTTATGATTTTCATTCTACTGCGACATGCAGTTCCTGAAGGGACCTAAGATGCCATTGCTTTAGAGAAGATCCAACTGAAAAACAATTTAATGCACATTCACTGAAAGAGAGCATCAGAAAGTAAACAGGTGAAAGAAACTTCATTTACCAGCAGTGGCTTATGGATGCTCAGGGAGGCTGAGATTTATTACATACTGCCCTGGGCAGGTAGAAGGACAGCAAGAGGAGAGAAGAATTTCTGGCTGTAAAATATCTTAAACGCCGAAACCCAAATGAGTCTTTACAAGATCTGTTACTTGTACTTGCTCCAAAGCTGCAAGAAGGTGGCGGGGGGGGGTAGAGTGCAGAGGCCCAAGCCATTGTTGAGGACCTCCAACATCCTCCAGGACAGCGATGCAAGTTCAGGGCTTGGTCCCACCAGGGCAGGAGGGCTGCAGTAAACCTGCCCTCTCCCAGTGCCGCTGCTGGGCACCATGTGCCGGTGCACCAAGCCTTGCACGGTTCCGTGGGACGATGGAATTGGGTGGGACAAATTGGGAAAAACATTAGGAAAGGTTTTTCCAAAGCTCTTAGTATGACAGAAGAGGACAAGTCCTGCCTTACAAATAAAAACTGTAACAAAACACCTCTGTAGGGGAACACACTTCTGCAAAATCCTGAGCTCTTTATTTGTTTTAAGGGACTGAGAATAGAAGAAACAACTCACCCCCATGGACAACAGCCTGAAAGACTCGACTCCTGCAAGCAGCAATGCACAGAAGTTGGAAGCGAACACGACTGGGGTTGGCAAGGAGAACAAATTAAAGGTTTTCATTGTGGCAAATGAGGCTTTCAAACAGACCCGCAGCAACATGATGTTCAAAACTTTGTTGCGTTACTTTTGTGATGCCCTGCAGCAGCGTGCAACAAAACATATCTGAGCTGTAATCAATTTCTTACAGCCTTATATAAACATTAGAGGAATTTTGTCCTCTGTAATACTTCTTGCTCTCAAGGCTGCAATAAATAAGTCAGTTATAACCCCGCTGCTGCTCTGTCTTCTATCTTGCTGTCTCAAGTCACTGCCCTTACTTCCTTTAAGCTACCAGTGTAACCACTTTCAGCTTCAACAAGCACTTCAAACATAACCTGTAGCTAAACTCTAGGCAGAATGAAGCATTTTACATTCACAGAGAAGGAGTGGAACGGAAAAGCTATTTTCCACTGCTAACACCACCTTCCTTTCATCTACAATCTCTCTCCAAAATCAGGGAAGGGAATTCTGGTAGCAAATCTCTTAACCACCAACTCAGAGAGAACTAGAAAGTCCAGGAGGTGGTAGTCACTACAGTCACATTTTCAAAAGCTGCATATCAGGCACCCTGGCTGTGGACACATCAACCGCTGAGGAAGTGAACACTGGCCCTCGCACGCAGTTGGCAAGCCACTTTGTCCAGTGTCACCTCACCGCTCAAGGACGGTGCTGTGGTTGCAACTTACGGAGGCAGGAGATAGGAGAGGACCAGGATGCTCAGCTCCAGGAGAGGCACATGCCAATGAATACTCATCTTTTGAAGGTAGAGACCTTCTGGGAAATGAATCACTCCCCTCCAGGACCTCACTTCAGCCTGTGCTCGGGCCCTGCCCAAAGCACCTCACACAGCAGATGCAAGTACAACTATCGTGATGGGTCCCAGGTTGTAGGGACATCCAAGAGGCAAATTGCCTGGGCACACTTCAGGGTCAGGTCTCAAGGCAAACCCTGAACTGGGCCCATAGCCATTCAGGAATAGGCACTGAACTGTCTTGCTTCAAGGCACTACCTTCATTTAGTCTATAAAGAAAGGCCATAGTTTATCAGACCACAGGTCTACCTACTCCATAGTCCCATCTTGAGGAACAGCAGCAGCAAACGCTTCGGGCGCAATCCCAGAAGAGGACAAGTGCAAGGTGGTACTTCCCCAGGGAGTATCCCACCTGGCAGAGACTGTGGCTCAAGGACCACCCAAGTTAGAAGTATCTTAGTATAACCCTCGTTGGGTTTCTCTCAATCATTCTCTCTGCCTGTTTCATCCAGGGAACAGCAAATTCACCCTACCAGTACGATAAAGCACCAGGGACAGTGGGGGACAGGGGGGAGAAGAGACACCTGAGCCAGCTTCAAAGGTTTTGCATCCTTTGAACACTTCACTCGTGTATAATTGAAAGGGCTATATGTTTGGACTACAAGAAAGTAGATTTTTTTTCTTCCCACTACCAGACTCATCACGTGAGGGATGCTGTCATACGATAGCCTTGGGGGAGGTTTTGCAAACTTGGGAGAATTTACTGAGAAGCAAAGTAAACTACTACTGACAGCAAGTGGACCAGAGCCCAGATCCCCGAGAGGTTCTGACAATGGAAGGACCCAGAAAAAATAAGCCAGTCTTGACCCGGCATCAGGGGAGGCCGAAAAGAGCACCTACGTGTATTTTATTTCACACTAACCTCCATTTGACCAGTTACGCAAATAAATCTCTTTTGTCCTAAGTATACTTCTAGAGACTGAGCGAGAATTTGTAAGTCTTCACAATATAGCCAGACCTGCTGGTCACTGCATTGCGACTGAACTCTAGGGTTTCAAGAAATGCACAATATAGCCAGACCTGCTGGTCACTGCGTTGAGACTGAACTCTAGGGTTTCAAGAAATTAAGTATTACGCAGGCAAGAATGGCACATACAGCCCATAAAACAAGGGAAATTGCATCCAAAAAAAGTAATCCAAGCTTAGAAGAGGAAAAAAGAAAAAAAAAAACAACTTAGGGATTTGGTATGTGATCACGATCACTTCAGTTCCTTGTGGGTAGAGGAGGGGTAGCTGGTCCCCGGAGAATATATCCCAGGGCAGCGATAGACATGGGAGCAACGTGCCACTACAGCCCCAGCATCGACCCAGCAAGGACCAGACACACCTGCAGCTGCAGGGAGCACGGCAGGGACCCGCAGCCTTTACAGCTAGGAAAAGCATCGTTCACACACTCTGCATGAGCATTCGCCTGATAAAAAGAACAAACCAAGATGTATGTATGCCTTCGGTGGAGGAGGGATCTGGCACATCTTGTTTTCAAGCAGCACACGTGCCGCAGTGCTGGCAGCTGTGCGCGTTACTGTACTTCTGCTCCCCTTAGGGCAGGGACCGCACCTTCACTAATGGATTTACACCACCTCCAGCGCTTGATTCTCCTAAGGCTCCGTTACCGAGGCTATCCACAGACTGCTGTCGTGAAGACGGTACATTTAAACCTGATTTCAGCTTCCCCTTGCTTAAATCAGCGTAGCTCCGACATTCACTTATCACTAAACCCTGCAGCGCCAGGTCAGCTTAACTATGCCAATGTTCAGGTGAGCTTGGTGTAAACCCTATCATTTTCTAATTGTTTTAAACAACTGCTTTCTTCCAATATAGGCAACACTTCACAACAGCGGCAGGAATACTCCCTAGATTAATATGGTAACTGCAATATGGGCTTGTGAAGAGGCGTAATTCAGCCAAGGGCAGGAATGGAAGTCAAACTCCTAAACCCTTACACACACCAACTTCAACAAAGCAGCTTCTGCAGCTGGGAACGACAACCATCCCATGTCCTCTGCAACACCGAGGCAGAGCAACATTTTGTACATGTACCGGCCTGGAGGAGCAGAGATGATCCAGCTGAAGGCATGCTGCTCCCCAGGGCAGGTCAGAAGAAACAGAGCCCAAGTCAAGTAAAAAATAAAGAAAACTTTCAGACTGCCTAAGACATTCACCCCTTGGAGGTTCACCGGCCCCTACCATCTCTCCTGCACGTCCTGCCCACAGCAGAAGATGTTGCCCACCGAGATGGCCAAGGTTTCACCTGAGCTTCCCATCAGGAAGGTTCGGTCAAGCCTCTGCAGCACGGGAAGCTGCAAACCAGCAATGCAGAGGAGAGAGAGTCACTGCTTCAGTGCACTGATCCATACAGACAGCCAGAGGCAGGGGAAGTGGGAGGGGGGGGGGAGAAATGCACTAAAAATTCTTTTGACAGGGTGAAAAATGAAAGCAAAGTGAAACACAGCTCAATCTGTCAAAACAAAATCACAGCAAGCCCACTGAAAAGGAAAAAAACCACACAGCTCAACCCGCATTTTCTAGTAGGCAATAACTGGTACATTTGTTTTCTCAAAGATAAGCCGGTGAGTTAAGTTTGCCAGACAACACTGAGCAGATTTGAAAGGTAATCACATCAGAAGCGCAAACAATCAAACTTTGCTGTGGCTCTAAATACAACTGGGGACATTAAGGACTTGCTTGCTTCCACCTTGCAATTCTAAAGACTCTCAAGGAAGTTTTCACACTTGCACTGTTGAGTCAATGGATGGACTCCAAAGAGCCTGATCAAGACAAGCTTTGCCCTTTCCCTCCGAGCTCACCATTCAAAGATGATGCTCTTAGTAGCAAACAAGTCACAAATTGGCAAAAGGTCCCATACAGTGCATTTTTGGTTAGGGTGGTAAAGGCCAACCTAATATTCAGAGTACAGAGAACCCATTAACCTGGGTCCTAACAATGTTACCCAGAGGGTATTTTGAATGGTGAGACATCTTGTAATTAGCTTAGGTGGGCCAACCTAATTATTCATGGCCTGAGGAAGCATCTCCCAATGCAAGAGGGGTACAAGATATACATTTATAGTTCTTTCCTGATAAGTTCATTATAAGCTTCAGACATGAATGACACAGCATTCAACTGTTTTCTTGCAACCTGGAGATGCGAGCGGTAATGAGCAAGTGAGCCAGGAGAACAAAGGCAGGGGCTGCACGGGGCTCTAAATGAAGTGAGAAAAGAGAAAAAAAAAAAAATTGCAAAAAAAACCCAAAGCACAGACTTCTGCTACACTACAATGTGAAATTGCCATTTGCTAGCTTCATCTTGAAATGGACAATTATATGCATGCCCATTTTATATAAATGTGTGAATAAGCATTTCCATAAACCCCATTTTAACAAGGCCTCAAGCATTAAAGATAGGAAATAATGCAGTGGAAACAGTTAATATAGATGTGTAACACCCCATATATATTCAGAACTGCATTCACACATTAAAAACTTAAAACCATTCTTCCAAATAAATCAGCATTATAAAAAACCCTCTACTTTCCCAGTTTTTCCATTCCAGCAAATCTTTGCCTGCTCAGACCTTTATTAGCCATAACAGGGTTGCAGGTGCACACAGAAATCAAACTGGGACCTGGCACAAGACAGATGGGAAGAAAAAGATTTTTTTAAAAAGCTTCCTTTTTCTGTTTCTCATTTATTTTTTTCAGGGCATCTTCTAACATGTCTAAGTCTCCCCAGTACACACAGCTTTTCCAATTGCATCTGCATTGTTTTAACTTAACCTCTCCTCTTTATCACTGTGTTGGTTGCTTGTTTTTGCCAGGGCTGAAATTCTACCACTTCTGTTTTACAAATTATCTACCTTCTCCCTCGAGTTTTCCTCTTTCATTAGAAATTAACTCTTCCATGTTATAGACCATCCTTCTCATAGCCAAGTGCTTGGTGTCAGGTACCCTGACTCCCACAACATCCTTGCACAAAGCCAAGAAGAGCAAGCCATCCTTGGCATCAGCAAGTTCAGGTTACTTTATTCAGGCAAATATTTACATACATGCGTGCCATATTTCATAATCAAATATTTGTATGTGGGGGGCTAAATCTCAGGGAACTGTTTATCCCGTTGTCTTTGGTTTCACCACTGACTTCAGGAGGGCTGTGATCCTGCTTCTCAGCAGTAGCACACTAGAGAAGATTTCCAGCAGCATCTGTAGCCTCAGAGAGAACCCCTTCAGTGAAAGGGGTGGAGAGAAGCAATATCTTGGAAGGAATAAAATGAACTTTAATCCATGGCTACAAGTTCCACCCACTGGCTCATTCTAGCGCTAGTTCAGTATTTTCATCTACTAAAACACATGAAATCATTAGGATCTGGTGGAGGAGGAAAGGGATAGATACGCACACCTCTAGTAGAATAATTCAAACTTCAGGATCGCCTTTGTTAATTTTTACAAAGCCTAATAAAGTAGAGACCAGAAGTACCCAGCAGCTCTAATGAGTGTCCTGCTGCTGACCTTCAGTCCCTCGCGTATCCGTACACGACAAACCCGTCTCCGCCTCGGACAGGACGGTGAATGTTCACCAGCAGTTGTGAATTCCAGCCCCATCTTCGGGAGCAGGCAGCGGCATCGCTGCCAGGCACGGCACGGCACGGGGCTGCCAACAGATACCTCGGCCGGCCAAGGGGAATCAATCCTGCCAGACAGACTGTGCGGGAGCAACTTTGTGTACACTTGGACATTTCTGACATAACTTTGCTGCTACACAACACAATCAAAGAGGGGAATTCATGGAGACTCCTGTTACCCATCGCTTTCTCTAGTTTGGTATACGAAAAGTAGTTTGAAGGTGTGAAACTACAAGCAAAAAAGAGTATTTACTATTTTCCATTAAGGTCAGAGAGAGTCTAATGACTTTTTAGTGCTTTTTTTGAAAGGCTCCTAATTATGCAGCTCCCTACCGTGTTCACTTAAATGTACTCTGCCCAGTGCCCCCATTAGCGTGATTTATCCACAATCACTTAAATCACACAAACAAGACTTGGGGACTTGCAGCTCCAAGCAGAGCAAAAACAGGCACACCCCACATGTAAGGGCATTTAGGCAGCTCTCCAGTTTAACAGTATTTTTCACCATTCAATCAAAAAAAGTCCTCGTAGTCTAGCTGTGATAGAAATGGCTGCTAGAGTCTGCACTGATGTGTCCTACACCAGCTCGGGAGCTACGTTTGCAGGCATGTGTGTCTGCTGTACACGAACACTTACACCGACTCAAAGACTATCTCAGAGACAATCTCTTCCCATCTCTTTCTGTGGGGCACACCAGGATGAGTACCACCACCCCCGCGAGAGGCTTTGCATGTCAGTCCTTCTGCACGATGTCCTCCCCTACTCTGCAACAGGCTCCCCGGTCCTCCTGCAAGTGCTCTCCCTACCAGGGATCCCTGCCAGCAGGATCCCAAATGGGATGCTCATCCCGGGGATGGTTGCCCACGAGAAGCACACACCAAAATATCACCACCACAGCTTCCCGGCAAGCCGCGGTGTCTCACCACGCCGATGCCTGAGGACATGTTCGTCACAGCACCACCGTGATGCTCTGAGCCATCAGGGAGGCTGTCACCTCCCCAGACAGAGTTGGGGACAAAGCCGATGCCCACACGTGGTTTGGAAAAGCACTTCTAGAGTATCAAATACTAGATAAAGACAAGAAACAGAAGCAGCAAATACTGTTGTAGCTCTATCACTTCCAAAGAAACACTCGTCTAGGAAAACCACCCGCGTCCTCTCCACCTCCCAGTTTCTCTGAAGATAAAGTGGGAATAACACCAACCACATGGAACAGTTCATGACATACATTGTGAGTGGAAGTCCACTGTCTGCGGGATTCAAAGCACAGCTCTAATTTCCAGTCAAATCCGGTCCTACATCTTAATTTTGGTGCTATGTTATTTCTACTTTTTAATCTACTAAAAACCCAACACGTTCTTCCACACAAACTTAGTCCTGCAAAATAGTTCTCCAAACTGAGAAAGACAGACTGGAAAATAAAACTCCTTGATAAATACACAGAAATTTCCTCACCCTTTTGTAAAGCATAACTGGAAATGACATATACTTTAACAGGGTAAAATCTGGGAACTGCGGCCCCAGCGGTAAATGCCGTGACAAGCCCTGTTTCCTTCCTTATCCGTGGCCAATAAAAGACGAAACGCTCTAGAAATCAGTCACGTCTAATTTCCACTATCAGCAAGAACCTTAACAAAGAGCATATTTTCAATGATACCAACTCCCCCCCAAAAACATTTACAGAAATATAAGGGTTTTCTAAATGAAAAACCAGAACAACTCATGCCCTGGGGGCTGACTGGCCACCGCCGGAGGAGAATGGCTATTGCCCAAACCTCTGTCCTCCTCAGCCCAAGGAAGAGCATTTCGACACCGGGCTAGCTGCCTGGCGATTGAGGTTTGCAGCCCCGGTTCGCAGCCTGGTGCAGCGTCAGGCCCCTGCACACCTCTCCTTGGTCCCCTCCGAGCCCTCCAGCCCCGCACATCGCTTCCCAGAAGGGCTGGGAACTCTGCATCTTCCTTCTCCCAAATGCACAGCCATGCCACGGCAAGCAAGCTCTCCTCTATTCCATGTCCTGGCTTCAAAAGCTTTTGTTTCCTCTACTGATCATCTTCCTCCTGCCAAAATGCTCATTTCTGGTCTCAGCTCTATTTCTCTATTAACTCCCTGCATTTATCACGTTCAGATACCCAGCGTTGTCCTGCTCATCACCGCCTCTGCGTCCAGGAGCGCAGGCAGCCCCTGTTTTATTCCTCCAGTGTTGCCCTCCTGCTTTAACAGAGCCGGCTGTTACGTAGGGCTAGGGAGCAAAACTGTAATTATGGGAAAATGTATTTTGGAAGAGCAGATTACCGAAACAAATGGGAACAGTGGGAGAGATGAAAGCAGGTTTGTGTTGGCAGTAGCATGCAGCAATGGCCGAGTGTGCAGATGCCAAGCTGGGGAGGGCACCCTTGTCTGACCAAGAGTGGGTTTCTTTGGATGGTTGAAACCATCCACCACAAACTGCATTTCAGATGGAGTTTCAGATCTCCCCTGCACATGGTCAGCCAGCGGCACACCCAGCTCCACCACTGCTTCAAAGCAATCGAGCCAGTTTCAGCTATAATCCAGCTGAACCCTCAAAGACCATCTCCAGCATCCAAAGTGGCATTTTCCAGTCCCTTTTATGGCCTGAGCAAGGGACCATCTCTGTTCCCTAGAGGCTGGCCTCATCGCTGCCGAGAGGTAGGGCTGGGTAGAACGCTGCTCATCCAACGCTGATCCAACCTGCCAAACATCACAGTTCCGCTCCCTCCCCGCGAGGGTTCCTGCCCCCATCACTTATAACCACCCAGCACAGTGGGTTGCATCACGAGACTGCGCTGCACCAGATACTAAATTAGCAGCCTCGTTAGCAGTTTCTGAGACACCAGAAAGTAAACTGTCCCAAATGTTCAGCAGAAGGCTTTGTGCCACCTGAGCTGAGCAGCCCGGGCAAAGCATGAATATAAGGTACATTAGTGGAGGCTAAGCACGGAGCATTTCAACATCCAAGGCTGCAGCTTTATCATTTCACACAGAATTAAAAGCACTTACTAACATGCATATGTTGATGGATAGCAAATTGCAACAAGAATAATGGGAAAGCACACCAAAAAATGGCAAATTAACAAAATAAAGCCGATTCTGATGGAATGAAATTCTTGTCACTCCTGCATCAGCCTGTACCCCATTTATCAACCAAGCCAGGTTTTGATTTTGTTTCCCCTAATTCTAGGGAGGCATTTTGAGAAATGTGGCATTTCTTCCCTTTCTAGGAAATAAAAAAAACAACAACAAAAAACCAACTCATATGCAGTGCATATTTTTAAGATTAACAATCCAAGGTCAACCTCTTGAGAGGAGTTGTAGTGGTGAAATATTTTTCCAAACCACATTTCAGTGAAGGAAGAATTTCATCTTGACTTGGGATACTAGTTTCTAACGTAGGTAAGTTCTGGGCTTTTTTTGGCTCCTTAAACAATATCAACCAATTCAGACTCCAAGGCCTGATTAAATTAACATCCTTCAGGTCAGTCCTCGTTACCAGAATGACAAAGGTCAAGCACTTCAGAAAAAATAATGATCTCACAACGGACAAAAAAGGCGTAGAAGTATTGTCCTACTCCTCTTCTGCCAAAAAAGAAAAAAAGCAAGCCAAAACCAGCAGTGTCTGACAATAGCATACAGTACCTGAGCAAAGTTACCGAGAGAGGACTGTATTAGTGAAAGGGACCTCTGCTTGGTCAAGATATCCCTTCGTTTGGGCAGAAATTGGTACAGGACCCTAACGGACCTCCTGGTCATGGGAGGTGATTAAAGACAGACAGACACCCGTCTTCTGGCTCCATCGATATGTGTAGGTGAGGACATTTACACACAACCAGACATGGCTTTGAGTTAAGCGAATGAGAGGATTAAACAAGCCCTCAGCCCAAGGGCAGTGCCTGCTCCTCCAGCCCCAGCAACCCCGGGGTGTCCGTGGGTGCTCCCACACTCAGTGTTCACATCAGCCCAGGTGACTTGGATGGAGGAGATAACAGTCCATTTGCATCAGCCTGCTTTGCTGTGAGGAAGGCAGGGTCTAGCAAAGGTGGGCACAAGGGGAAAGGAAGAGGGAAAAAAAAAAAAAAATCAAACAAACACACAACAAACAAACAAAATCCAGTGTCTTTCAACTGGCAAAAATTCCCTAGGAGATGCAGAGAAACCCATTTTTCCTAACGCCAGCAAATAGGTCAGAACCAGACGCTTGAGACTTAAAATCCAGAAATCCATTTCAAATCCGTGGCTTGTATTTACATTTTGCAAAAGAAACCTGGCAGAACAAATTCCTCCAGAAACTGCTGATCTCTGCAGGCTCGAAGGACATGTAAAGAAACTTTCACATGCTGAGCTTTAGAGTGTAAGAGCAACAGAAGAGAGCTGTTTGTTTTTAAAACCTGTTCCCAGGCTGAAACCCTCAATTCCAGAGTGAGACTAATGTACACAGAGGTGTTTACAAGCCTCTCCAATGAGAATTTTATGAACGGAAGAGCCGACACAAGCTGAACTGTAGCCTTGAGAGTTACGAACGCGGTACCACACTCTTCCTGTCTCCAGAGGTGACCCATCTCTGACATGTCACTGCAGCCTCGCACACAAGCGTTAATTTGGGACCGATGACTCACGATTCCTGTTTTCCAGAACATTCAAACCAATATTACAAGGAAACCTGTTGTGTTTTTTTTTCTCCCACCTCATAGCTGAGTGGCTGGGTAAGAACAGGAAAGGCAGGAAGAAGTAAAAAATTGAGCAAAAAAAAAAAAATGGATAAACAGTTCTGTTAACCTTTCCTGAGCCTTCCCAAGTGATGGGCTGCAGAAGGTCCCCCCTGCACAGGTCACAAGGAGTGTGGAGGCTTTGCATCAAAAGGCCAAGTGCTCGTTGAAAATGCTAATGATGCCTGGTTGAGCTGGAGCAAAACTGAGGACAAAGAGAGCCAAACACTCAAACACCCCAGGTACACCATCACCCACTCAGCCCCTTTGAGGAGCTGCACCATGCTGCCTGGCTGCTGTGAGATCAGAAGAGGAATATTTTAAGTTTTTATTAGTTTCAAAAAACAAGTACATAAAACCACCTGGCTCCACAAACACTGAAATCTTACATACAGGGGGCGGGGGACAAAATAAAAAAAAGGGAGCTTTTTTTTTTAAATAGGCTGGGGGCCCACCAGCGTGGCTATCTCCAGCAGAACCAAAGCTCTCCCCAGCGAGCCCCAGCCTCCAGCACAGTCCCAAGGAGCACGTTGCTGCAGCAGAAGCGAGGACCTGCTGCAGATATAAAACTCCTGACGGTTCCCCAAAGCAACAGGGCTCCGCAGGTGGAAACCCGTCCAACTGGTCCATGCAGGTGCCTGGGGATGGAGCAGTGCCTGCCAGATCCATTGCCGCCGGGACCAGGATTCTCTTAAAGAATAACATAAAAATGCAGATTATGCAAGATTTCTAGTGGAGACAGGCTGAAGGCTCCCAGCTAAGGTGGGACCACATCACACCAGAGTTTGTAGGGACACTAAGGGCCACCTTCCCCATGCCCCAGGGATCTCACAGCTCTGTGTCCTGCTCCCGCACATGTAACCTTGGTAAATTAATCCCAGGGGATGTCTTTGCCATCCACCGATAAACAAACAAAGGGATTAAGTGATAAAATTATCTACTACCAACCCACATATAAAACTACAGCTAGCCTGCACTGCTGGTAGAGAAGAAAACGTGCAAATGTTCAAGGTGCCTTCAAGACTTCTCGTCAGCTGCTTTTCCTTTCTGAGGAGCGTCACCTTTTCTGAAGACGTTGCAGAGCGTGTAATTCCTACCAAAAGTGACATTACTTCATTTCCTCTGGAAAACAACAGCTCTACCAGCCCCTCCTTCCCCCGTCTTGCTCTCTCACGAGCAACATGCTCGGATCTCCAGGAAGGGGGTAAGGTCAGGAGCAAACGCCTGGATTGCTCCCAGATTAGCAGCCCAGAGGGAGTAATTCCAATAGAAAGTATTTACAATATTCTTGGTATTAAATGCTTTCGGCCAAGATGAAATTTGTTAAAGTTTGCACTTTTGCTTTTTCAAAGCTCTGAAGTAATTTCTTTCCCCAAAGCTGCCTCTACAGGCTGAATTTGTGGGAAAAGGGAGATTTCAAACACAGAAATCAGCACAGCTAAATAATAAACTGAGGTAATTGCTCAGATGCCAAAGCCTGATCAATTATTCTCCACAGAAGCAAAGTACCCACATTAGAAAGACAAATTGTTGTACCTAAACTGATGGTTGTGTCACCCTAATTTCCTGAGATTAATCCTGTTTCAGTCAAACCCTTCTCTAAATACAAATAGGAAAACTAAACATACTATCAAGCAAACATCTAAAAAACCAAACCTTGACTACAGTTTAGCTGGAGAAGAGCTTTATGAGGAGCAGCTGGTTTAATCCCCAAGATTTCCAAATTATTTTATTAGGATCCAAGAGCTCTTAGATGAGGCTGACAAGACCCCATTAAATCACCCAACATTTAACAGTCCCATTTATTATATTTTGCCCTTCCCCCTCTTTCCAACACAAACCAATATTTTTTTTTCCTTTTTATTTCTCAACTTCACTGATTCTGCACACAATGAATTTCTATCACAGTATTGGATGGGGAGCACCTCATCTATTAAAATGCCATCAGTATCAGCTCTGTAAGTGATGACTTCAGAGAACAGATAACATTGCTTCTCTTTTCTCCCCCTCCCTCTACAGTTTCACGTTTTCTTGCAAGGAAAAGGGCACTGTGCTCTCAGACTGGAACTGATAAAAACCACTATGGAGCAAAGAAATGCCTAAAGGCTGAATGAACCAGTTTTAACTCCTGCAGAAAAATACTTTTTCTACAACCAAGTCTGAAGAATACAGTACCTGGGGAAGATACCAGATGAAGGGAGGGGGGAATCACAGTTTTTTGAGTTTTTTTGGTGCCAGCTGGAACCCAGCCCACTTTCATCCACCAAGTTTTTATAATCTAATGAATCAAAAAACTCCAAAGAAAACACAGTCAAAAAGCATGTTTAGACCTCAGTAAAGCCTGGCTTGACAACGCTTCCTGGAGCAAACTTACAGCGCATGAACATACCTCCCATTCAGAAGTGATATAGTTGCCCTGAGAGCAAAGGTCCTGCCCTCCACTCTCAGGCATCAGACCTGCATCATTTGGCCAGCGTAAAGGCAGCAACTCCTGTCAATTCAGGCAAAAGGTTAAATTCAAGTTTGCAGATTGGCACATGCCTTATTTGAGAGATTTTTAAATTAAGTAAGAGCCATCAGGTCTTGGTCAACCGCTGCGAGGGAAGTGTGGGAGAGTTCAGGACATCCATGACATTGGGCTGCCTGATAGCCCTTGGCTGAAAACTCAGAAATATTCCCACTGCTGCGATTTCACGCGGAAGCACAGCAGTATGATGACTGATGGCCACATAAAACTCATAAAGACAAAGATATTTTAAACATTTCAGATCATTATTCTTTAAACAGTTCAGCAGAGTTTCCCATCCATCAGTAACTGGGACGGATACCCCTCCAGCACTACCACACTCCTGCGGTCCCTACTTTTGTCTTGCCCTTTAGGTGGAAACCATGGATCTGGGACAAGTGAACACAGATGGGTAACAAATGAACAAACACTAAGTCTTGGGATTTAAAGAGCACCTAGGAAGGAGCTGCAAATATCTCTAGTAAAGGTGAAGAAAGGAAGGAGGAATCCCTTCTCCTTTATAAACCGTTGATGCTCCGATGCTCTGTGCTAAATATCACTGCTGGCAGGCGACAGCATCCCAGCTGGACCAGAAAAGGCACAGGATGCTGGGTGGAGTAGTGACAGCAATGCCTCCTAATGTGCTCCAGAGGAACCTTCTTCCCAGATCCAGACTTAATATTGATTTATATCCTGAAGCATGAAGCCATATCCCATCCAATATTCTTTATTTCAAAGGGTTGGGTTTTGTTTTGAGTGGCTTTTTGCCTTAATCTCAGTTGCTCCAAGAGTTCATGTATATTTAGTTACTAGCATCGTCTCAGACGTAGTTGAATTTTGGCCCTCAGCAATACCCTGTGGCAAGGAGCTCTGCAAATTAACAAGGGGGAAACCATTCCTTGTTTCCTTTGGAGTGTAGTGTTAAGGCTGCATAGTTAAATTCCCTGAGGTCACGAAATGAAAACATTAAATATTCTAATAACATCACTAAAGAAGTCATGTTTTACATATATGTCATTCCAATCAAATATTTTTCTCATTTAATCATTTAGCTTTAATGCAACTCATGCTTGTGTTAAAGGCTCATGCACAAGAAGGAGAAAAGAAGGATCTCACACAGGGTTCCCATACAGGTTATACCATAACCAGGCAACCATTACTGCAGACATTCAAATTTCACATTTTCTAATTTTGTTGATTCTAACTAGATAAGCTTAATGGCACAGTAATTACATAAATTACCTGGAATACATAACACTGCATTAATCCATAATAAATGTACTGTTGCAGAGAAAACACAAACGAAATAGCATAACTAACTTTTTATTCAGTTTCACTCTTTAAAAAAAAAAAAAAAATTCAAAGGCCATGTAACTGCAGCAAAATGATGAGCAAAACCAGCTTCTGTGAGATGTTTCTTCCCACAGACCTTTACTTAAATCTGGGCAATTAAGACATTTCCAGGAGGTTGGGGACTGCAAACCTACAGGTACATCTCTCCTAGAACTGTCACACAAAAAATTCAACTTCCCCACTCCAAGATCTAGCAAAGTCTAGGCAGCCTTAGCTGAAGTTGTCAGATTGGCAGGACCATGACCACGTAACATTAAAAAAAGTGAAGGGGAAAAGGAAATTTCCTATTTAAGAGCTGTCAGACAAAATGAAACAACCTCTCTTTTTCTTTTCAAATTCGACACGAGCTCTCCTGACACAAGCCGAGCACAGATGCAGTACGGCTGAGATTGTCTGGCAGGAGCAACCAGCCAGTTCAAAGCTGTGATAGTTTATACAAACATTTTAAACTAAGAACAAGATTTCACAAACATGACACAGATGCACGGGCAATACTCAAGCAGCTGCTGGTGTGATGCTCCTGCAGTTCTGTGTCTTTTTAAGAAAGGGATGGGGTAAAGGTCAATGAATGTGAAAGGGAATTGCAGCGTCTCAGAAAAAGGTGCGAGCAGAAGACTCTCACCTCCCCAGCATTTCTGCCCTGGACCACCAGACACACAGGCACATCCTGTCCTCCTCTGCACCATCTTGCTGCAGACATCTCACACTTTAATTATATATATTTATATATAAAATACATAACTTTTTTTTTTT
>NW_009622469.1:24403-28461 GCF_000690535.1 Cariama cristata | reverse complement strand
CCCAAGCTCTTCTCTAATAACGAGATATTAAAGAAATAATAACAACGAGGCTCCAGAAAGGTGGTTGACAGCTCACCTCAGTCTGATTCTCAGCCAAAATTCGGTAGTCATACCGTCATGCAAAGATCACCTCAATACATTTTTTTTTATATATTCATGATAAAGTGTATTCACGATACAGCTGGCTTGACACAGTTCACAGTAAAGATCCTTTGCACAAATCAAAATTTTTGCAGTATCCTGCCACTTTTTGTAAATTGTCAGTTCTGCTTGGAGGGGAGTCTTCTGGCAATGACAAAAAAAAAAAAACAGTTAAATACTTTGGGATTTTGTTCAGTCTTCTACCTGTCTATTCCTCTTCTAAACCCATGGTACATTCCCTCCTGACTTCTATTTAGTTTATTTGTGTAGACCTACTGATTACCGACATACCCTAACAGATCTGCCCTTTCTCACAGCTTCAGGCGGTTCTTCACTTTGATTTTTAATCATAATGTGGCATTGATGGCAGGCAATAGCCCCATCTATGTGATTACTGCATATACGTATGCTTATCTTTATTTAAATATACGGTGTCAAGGCAAAACAGGGAGGTACGTTATGAGTTTTAAGTACCTGCAGGGCTGGCTAACCACTGCTGGGTAGATGTCTTGGATCAATTCCACGGATTAAAGATACTCCAATGCCCTGTAAATCCTTCTGCAAACAGCCAAATCAGTGCAGCTAATCTTGCCCTAAATCCCCCATTCATCTCTTCCATGAGGATCCCTAGAGTCCTAGCAGCTGCAAAAAAACCCTGACCAAAAATCCCTCTTGCTATTAATAGGTTTTGAAGGGCAGGGGACAGGGGGGAGTCCTCTCCAATTTTTCAGTCGTACTCACAACAGATGTTAGCAGCAGATCTCAGTGCCAAAAAGCTATTCCAGAGTCCTACATGAGAGACTGGGCTAGCTGTGAATTTTCTAAAATTGTCTTGACCATTGGGGTATGATAAGTTTCTCCTGAGAGATGAACTGGGATCATCTTCAAAGAGAACAGAGACCATCGAGACATTTCCCACAGAAAAAAAAATGGATTTAAGAACCAGAAAAATAGAATATAAGTGAAAAAAAAAAAATATTCTGGCCAAAAATCTGAATCATTTAAATTTGGGAATACTGCCACAGTGCCTTATGATTCTCTGGTCCTTGATAAATCTGTCTGTCCAGTTTTACTGGAATCATAGAACAGCCTAGGTTGGAAGGGACCTCAAAAGTTCATCTGGGCCAATCTTTCATAGGAAAAGGAGCCTAGAGGAGATTATCTAGCAGTCCTCCTCCATTTACTGCAATTTACCACACTCCCCTTCAGACCAAGTAGAGGAGATTGTATAGAGAACCTGAATAATTTCTTTCTGAGGAAAATGAATACCTGAGAAAAGTTAACAATTTTCATTAAATAACGTTGTGGGATATTTGAATTGAACTATTTGGGGCCAAAATGTATCAGTTTTCAGATATTTGACTTCTCAACAGAATAACATCCTCCCCCACGTAGGTTGGGGTTTTTTTCTGTTAAAAATAAAAATAAAATTAATCTTTGACTTTAAACTGCAATTCTCTCTTCAAAAACAACCATTGATGGAAACTCTCCAGACATCTTTAAATTAGAGGTTGAGAGCGCGTCAGAGATGTTCTCTCTCCAACCAAAAGTGGTTGTGCAACTTTTCCCAATAAGGAATGCTGTCCTTAGAGTTGTAAGATGGCCACAGCTTGAGTGTCTTCCCCAGAGAACAGAGAAAAAGTGTTTTTAGAAGATTTGCAACCAGAAGATGATTTATTTTTCTGCTTCTTCAGTCCACAGCACAGCAGATGTCTTGTCAGCTGTTGGACGAAGAAAGCAAGTTCCAAACCACATCTGCTCATACGCTATTCAACCTCTTTACTTTAATATAACCAAGTTATAAACAGAAAGTCAGATATTTTCAAATGGCAATGGCATTTCCAAGATAGTTACTGGGGGGGGGAAGAAAAAGAAAACCAGATGAGGAACTTCCAAGAAACCTCCATTTCTCTCCCTATTTTAACACCTGGGAAGTTAAAACAAGACAAGAAGATACTGGAAGGAGGAAGGAGGAACAGAAGGGGTTGTATCTGCATGGAGAGAGAGGGATATGGTGGGCCAGCTGGGAGAGTGTTTATCTGATGAGAAGCTGCTGTGACTAAAGGTGAAGGAGGACAGAAATAAAGATAAAAATGAGAATTTTCTCCAACATTACTGTTGCTGCTCCCAAATTCCATCAGGTGAATTGTCTGACCAATATTACCACTGCTCCCTACAGGAACATAGCTTGAAAGAAGAGCAAACGCATGCCTTTGGACCAACTCTTCAGCTGCTATAAATCAGTGAGTTCCACTAACTTCAAGGGAACTATGCTGATTTATACCAGCTGTGGATATGGACCAGAATAGTAGATTGTCTGGCAGTAACCATCATTTACTTTCTGACTATTGGGATCAGGAGAACACATGTTTGCTGTTCATCGGGCCAGGGTGGGGGACAGGAAAAAAAAGAAAAAAAAAAAAAAAAAAAAGCTGAATCTATATAAAAAATGTAACACTGAAGATACCAAGCAACAAAGCAGCACTGCTGACACAAAACTCAAAACTCAGTGGAAATGCGCTCTTACTCTTGCTAAATGTGGGATTTAGCACAAAATTAGTATATAATGGATCCTGAGACTATTTAGATACCACAGGATAAGGAACAGAAATTAAATGCTCTGTGCATTACAACCTTATTTTAAAGTCCTGCTACAAAGCCAGTAAAAGTCTGCAAAAATCACCAGGATCCTTCAGTTGGTTGTTGAAAGGAGCGTGTTAGATGTAAATTAAAAGCACTAATTAACAGCTATTTTGCAGACTTCATGATAGCCTACTTCTTTTAAGTATAGACTTCTATTTTCTTCATAAAATCATCTAAGTCTTACTAGAAACATTAGGGGACAGTGAAGTCATTTAGCTTTAACACTGATGAAATGTCAGACTTTCAGATGAGCTATCAGCTATGCCTTTTCTTTGTCCCAATGAAGAAACACTCACAGTTGGCGATTCCTTCCAAATTTTGGTCTTCAGAACAGGTAGGTTGAATATCTTTCTAGAATTTTCTTTCACTATATATATATTGGCAAAGGAAGTCCCAGCCGTTCACATTGAAGGTTTAACTTTCAGATGCTTAAAGTGAGGAAATTCCACATTTCCATACTCATACAGCCTATTTCATCCTCACCAGGAAATTTCAATTTTCTTTTCAGGAAAGGAATAAAATAATGCATTGCTTTATTTCCAGAAGGAGTTTACCTACCCCCAACCCTCATCCATCACAGTTTTTTATGCCTTTGTCTCTGGAACTCAACAGAGACTGAGAACTCTTCTCCTTTGAATACTTACGGGCTATGAGCAAGTCGACTCATGATCTTCTCAGGTGCAAAGTACAATGATCACCCCCAGCGACTGACAGGTCGACAACAGGTTACTACCCATACCCTGATCACTGGTACTTAGAAGGTAAGTAAATACTTCTTTTCAGGGTAATCTGAAAGCAAAAGTGGTAGATCCAAGTTGATTTGTCCACTACCATCACCATTTCATCATTACCTTGTGTTTTCCACTTTATAAAGCCCATTATAAGGAAAATGAGATACACACGACTGATTTCAATGGGGTTGTGGTATTTTGCACTCCTCCTTTCTGCTCGTTCTCTCTCTCTTCTCTGGTACTGTATGAGATCAGCATCTCATATGGCACTGTAACTATTTTTACAGCCTTTAACTGTCCCCATTTGTACTGCAATGTGGCTGCTGTAAATTTCAAAGCTGAGCATTTAATGTTGTTACTAAACCACTACCAGAGACAGCTGCAGTGCAAGGGGTGGGCAAAGGTGGATTTCTTCCTTTCTTCCAAGCTGTGTTATTTTCAGTGGCATTAACTGAAAAACAATCCCGGGGACTGTAAGTAACAGCTGCCCTCTTCTAGCAAGCAAATTCATACTAGGAAAATGGCCCAAAAGGGGCCAATGAT
>NW_009622469.1:20239-24372 GCF_000690535.1 Cariama cristata | reverse complement strand
TGGGTGGGGATGTGAATATTATCTGGATTCAGAGTAAAGTCTAAGAAGAGACCCTCTCAGGAGACTACTTCTCTGACCTGCTACTGGACACAGGAGATAATTAATCATACAATCTCCTTAATGGGATCATTTATAAAAAGTTGGGCATCCCACTTCTCTCTGCACATTCACATGCAAACAAATCTGTAGCATAAACTCTTGCCATTTAAATTAATCCAATGTATCACACACTGGAAGGAATGTGGTAGGTATTTTGGGAAGCATCTTCTCTCAGACCCATCGTCAAACACCGATTTTTTTTCTCCCAAAGGAGACGAATCACAGGGACAGATCAGTCCTCCTAGAGCAAAGTTTGTTCTGAAGTCCTCCAGAAACTGAAGTTTTCCAGTTGCCTCCAGAGCCTGAGCGCTGGCCACTACCTCATGTAATTAAGGCTCTTGCTTTCAACCTCAAAAAACCCTCTAGTCAGGGCCTGCAATTGACTCTTTCCTTATTTGCAGACACCAAAAGACTGCACATTAATGTGAAAGCCAAGTTTTCTCCCATACTGGATCTACAAGTCATCCTTCCCTCTTTCCTCCCTCCCTCTAAATACACATATTCTTTCGTATTATTGTCCATTCAGGTTCCCTTTTAGGAAATAATAGAAAAACTTCCATGGAAAAATGGCAATTTATCACATTCTCTTGGAAATCTGTCTTACTTGCTTTTCAAAGGCATGTATATAACTCCACTTACCAGACAAGAAGCCTGGAAGACTAATCACGATGGCTAGTTACATGAAATGAGCTCCAGCCAAATAACACTGTATTTCAAGATGTGAAGTTATGGTAACTGCCACAGTATCACAACTTTGGGGTTAGCAAAGTTCCCAGACTGACTCTGAGACTCCCACTTTCCTGTTCCGATGCTCTCAAAGTAGTGTGCAAGACACACTCACGAATTTTCTGGGGTCCTGTCTCTACTCCAGTCGTTACCAAAGCCCAAACCCAGAGTCCATCAGAGGAAGTTCCCAAGACATACGCAACTGTAGCATTTAGCGTAGCCTTGGGAAGCTTAGAGCATATGTTATCCCCTGATGTGGTGGGAGATGAAGGCAGAAATCCCACATCACAAGAAACAGACTCCAACAAGTCAGGCCTCTGTTCAACAGCAAAAAATAGATGGACCTGACTTATCTCAATTCTACTTCCTGCAGACCAAATCCTACTTGGAGATGAGCACTAACAACTTCAAATGAACCACGAAGACTCATGATCTGGCCCTGCTATTAATTTCTCTATTCTTCTTTTATTACCAGAGATATTTAAAATTCTGGGACATAATCATAAAGGCAAGTTTTGCAGTGATGATCAAAGTAATTTGCACCTTGCTATCATTTATCATCATCTTTTGAGTCACAGGACTATCTTGAGGTCCTAGCAGAAACCACAATTCCAGCTTGCTAGTTACAGACATAGAGGAAAAAAAAATTAAAAAATTATGTCAAATATAGAAATAAAACTACGAAATTCTAGAATATACATACAAGTGACAGGAGGAGAAAAAGGAAGTGGGGAGTGTTATTCTATACCTTTTTTTTTTGTAGGAGGAGGATATATGATTTGATCAAGGTCAAACAGAGAATCTGTGACAAAATTGGGAAATAAATAGATTTCTCATGTTTCCACACTGTACTATACGTCCTAGGAGCTGAATACAGTTTCTGCAGAAGGCACACAGTGTATGTAATGGGAACATATGAAACCTTATACAGTGATGTCTGAATAGTAAGTAATTTACTTAATGTTGATGCTTTTTTTTCCTTTTGTTTAATAAGTAGAGGGGATATCAAAAGGGAACATGGAGTCTTTTCTTGTGATGTCATAGGTATAACATTAATGTCACTTCCCAAAATACTCATCTTGCTTTTTCATGAAGTGGAATTTCTGGCCTGGTTGTGAAACTCAGCCCCCCCATGAAGGGCTGTAACCCAATCTGAATCAACAGCTTGGGAACAATAGTCACATAGAGTCGGCTGGCACAGGAACGCCGGGAATGCCCTGGGCTGAGGGACTCAAGGGCTAGCTCCCCTCCTCGCTCTTGAAACCCTGGGGACCCTGCACCAGGCACTGCTTGGCTGAAGAAGCCACAGAGGTGTGATAAGAGAGCTGAGCTCCGGCAACCGAGTTAGTGTTCAAGTATGTGCAAAGCACGCGGAGATCCAGATATGCCCATGGATCAGCTCGCGATATATAGACACAATTCAGGCTACGAACAGGGAATATGATCCCGTGCTAACCCCCAGCATTTATAGCCAGGACTTGCCCTCGGTGTGTATTTCTAGTTCCATTTCTAGCTCTGCCTTAGTTATCATCCTCTCCTCTTATTAATTTGTTGATCAACTGGCACATTTCTGAAGGAGCTTGAGGTGTTTTTTAAAAAAGTATCCACCAAACACATATTTTTGGTCTTGACATCTAATTAAATTTTCATTGTTCTTCAAAAACTACCCTTTTCCCCTTTTTTGTTGTACTCTTCCCTCTCCTTCCTCTAGCTTTTTAGTCGTGCCAAGACAAATTTCCCACATACAGACTCAAGAAGCTGGAATAAGATTTGGACAGATATCTAATGACTAAAGACTGCATGAGCTCTATGATTGGTCAGCTGATTCACTGCTAATGTTCGCTGAATCCCAGTTAAGATAAGATAGACACAGATTTGGGGACCTGGAAATATGTTTTTCATGAGTTAGTTCTCTTTAATCTGCATTTTTCACTGGGGAGGCCAGTACATATCACTGACCTTTCGAGTTTTACTTTAGGCTGAAGATTTTTCCTTTGACATTGTGTTCTACTGATGACAGAAAGGGCTAATGATGGATACCCTTCCACATGGAGAATACACCTACAAGATTCTTTTCCTCTTTCACTATAATCCTCATACGCTTGTCCAAAATGGCTTGAGTATGTTGACCTACCAGGCATCTGCCAAGCCTGCCCATATGACTGAGCCAAAGAGACCAAGATGACACTACTTTGCAGTAGTAAGACAAGTGTAGGTGGATTGTATGTTGCAACAGTCCTATGACTGAGTTAGTAGACGGCACATGGGAGAGAGGATAAGAGGATTGATGTTCTGGTCTTAGGTTTTCTTATCCTTCAGCTTTCTGTTTAAAGCGATGCCAAGGGTGTCTGATCCTAAAGGGATTATTCTTTTTGTGTAGGGTATATTAAACAGCCAAACTCTCCCACTAAGATACAGCCTATTCCAAGCACACCTGGTGAACAAATATCAAAATTAAAAGAGACAAGCACACTCCCACAGAGAACATCCCAGATCTCTGTAACAAACGGTGATATAAATAAAGACAAAGACATAAAATAGATAATTGCCTGGTCCTGCCCAGTTTCAGTTACAACAGTTTCGTTCAGAGATGATATTGTACAGAAGAAGGCCAAAAGATATTTTGGGGTAAGGACATGGGAAATACAACAATGAACC
This sequence comes from Cariama cristata, assembly GCF_000690535.1. NCBI lineage: Eukaryota > Metazoa > Chordata > Aves > Cariamiformes > Cariamidae > Cariama > Cariama cristata. The sequence goes on along the minus strand of NW_009622469.1, from coordinate 20,889 downwards.
TGCACTCTGCCAAGTGTCCTCTGTGCTGTGATACCCTCAGGGGATATCAGTCTACTACAGAAGCAACTAATGAGTCATGTCCCGTGAGTGTTGTCTGCAGGATATCCTGCACACAGAAAGGCAATCCCTTCTGTCCCCAAGAATAGCAATTTATTACTGGTGGTTAGCACTTGACAGCAGTTGAAGACGCTCTGGGTATCCCTTTCAAGGTCCCAAAGCGGTGTCTGAGAGCACATCAAAACTTAATGTAGACTGGAACTAAGCTCACAAGTGGACTTTGAACTCCAGCTCATCGGATAAGAGACATGTGATGCCCTGTAGTTCAGGCCACTCACATCTTGGTTTCACTGCACACCGCAAGGACGTAATAGAAGAGGAGAATTCCTGGAAAGAATGACTCCAATTCATTCTTGTTGACGTCAACAAACCAGAGATATGCTTGACCATTTTAAAGTATTTCCCAAAACCCAAAAGTGGTTCTGTAAGAATGTTCTGAGGTTCTGATATCAAAGCATATTTGCTTGGTGCCTGGGCTGTTTCACTGGCTTATCTGGAGCAGAACTACATATGTATTTGTGTGCTTGCATTGCCACATGCATGCCTGGGAATATGTGTAGGCTACTGTGTAAATACATAAACATACAGCAGGA
>NW_009622469.1:0-20208 GCF_000690535.1 Cariama cristata | reverse complement strand
GCAGGAATTGAAAAATCCAATGTATTTCAATGAATCTGCCAAGGAAATTTTGCATATGAATTTGTATGTCACACTTATACAATCATATTATGTGCATAGTCAATATGAAAGCATTAACAACATTGTCATTTTAAAAAAATATTCAAAATCTGCCTGTTAATTTTTACTCTTGAATGACCAGAGGGTTTTATGTTCCTTTCATATTTTCTGACAGGAGCACTGGATAGTTACAAATTTCCTGAAATTGCTGGCACAGAAAGGATGGAAGAAGAAGGTCTACGGTCTTTCCAGCATGATAAAGGGGATCTGGGACTTGGTAAGAGAGAATCAGAATAATACAAAGATATTTGTCTGTTATCTGAGGGTGACGATGATAACTTTTTAGTGTTCAGCTCAGACCTGAGGAGCTGTGCGGTCACAGGCTGCCAAACTTGCAGCAGATCCTATACTGGGCAGGAGAAGACCGATTTGGTGAACAAGTCTCAGTCCCACAGGCATGAGTGAAAAGATGGATGCCGTGATTTGTTCAGATCTCCTCCAGTGTAAGTGCAGTCATGATAAATCGTTCAGCATATCTTCAAAAGGTATGCAATGGTGATTATTTTCTGGGATTCACCTGACCATGCAAAGAAAACCTAATGAAATGAGTGCAAAGTACAGCATGGAAGTGGACATTGCTACATCACATTTCCCATCCTCAGCTGGTAAAATCATCTATAGAGAAAGAGAACCGCCTACAGCTGCTTATGGGTATGAATTTTATGAGCATTTTTTTCAGTCAATGTCAGCCTGCTGGGCATCTTTCCCTGTACACAACCACTCTGTGTAGGAAAACTACAGAAAAAGAGAGTTTTAAGAAGAATAAACAGGTCAGATGACAGAGGACCCACCAGGTGGGTTTTCGAAGTCTGGTAGAGTTTGATTTTATCCCATTTGTGTAACATTGAATGACAGCTGCAGAAACAACATATTCATAACAGGACTGCACAGTCTGAAACAAAGCAGCATATCAACCTCACTTACATCTGGACCTCCAAGAGGGAAAGATTAAGTGCAACCTGATGACAGCATTGTTCTCCTCATTCTCATAAAATATGGAGTCTACCAGATTTTCCCTTTTGGTTCATCAGCTATGAAACGCATGGTTTCACAAAACATCAGATCCCCAGATACCACTCACAGGGTGTTAGATGAAGTGATGGGCCTTGCTCAGAACCCAGGGTAATAGGAGCCGTATGACCATCTCACTTGTTACAACACTAGCTCAGAAGTTGATTTAAAAGGAGGGGGGAAGGGAAGGGGCTTCCAGTTGTGTAAATCCTCGTCTGATGAGTACTGGTTGGTAAGGGGTGAGCACCTACTCTGATGAAGCAGGGATGACCACATGCTATGCAGCCCACCCATCTCACCCAAATGGCAACCCATCAAATCCTGTAGACAGATAGACAGAGACGCAGAAGTAGGTTTGTTCGTATGCGGAGGGGGAGGAGGAGTTCCCCCAGATGCTGCCAGACAACACAGATCCAAATAACATGAACTGTGAGGCCAGGCTGAATGAAGTGGGGTTCTTTGGGCTGAAAAGGAATGAGATGAGGGAGAGGGGAAAGGAAGGCAAGAACTTGATAACCTTCAAGAACATGAAAAAATGTTTCAGAGCATACAAAATTATTCTGTTCTCAATATCTGTGATAATCAAGAGCTTAAACTGCAGAACGGTTAATCTTCCTGCTTAAATGTTAGGAGAAACGCTGTCTGCTGGAATTTGTCTTATGGAAAACTCTTGCCTGCTGGAAAGCTTTAAGGTGAGTTTAAATAAACTGCTGTCAGGAAAAGCATAGATGTAATTGTTCCCGGCTTGGGACTGGATGGTCTTTCAGGGTCTACCAGGATGTTGGGATTCCCACTAGGAACCAGAACTAATCCCACCCTCTCAATCACACAAGCATGACAATTAGCTGCTTTAGTTTCCAGTCACAACCCTACAACAAATAAAGTTTGACAGCTCTCTTGCCTGTCTCCAGTTCATTGGTATATCGTGCCCTTCAGTTGGGTTTGCCATCCTCTTTTATCCAGCTCTTGTTCTCATTAGTTGATCAACAACATGCTTGTCCTTGCTTGTTTAGAAATTCTTTACAGCCATATGGATTAAACAGAAGAAAAAAAGAAGCGTCAAAACCCAAATAAATATCACTAAATATAGTTAGAGCCAGCTGGTTTTAATTAGAATTGTCTCAAGGCAGCTATGCCAAAAGCAATCTGAACAGAGTCTTATGGCAGGATCCGTTGATCTGCCAACATCTTTCAGGGGTTTACTGTATCCCCTGCAGTGAAATCACGCCCCTGTGTAATACAACGACAGTGCATTCCAGACATATTTTTCTGCTGAGAGGCAGTGTTTTGGATGCAGTGGGAGCAATTGCTGTCATCTGATCCTAGGGCTCTGTTTTACGTTGAAGGCATCAGAGTGAAACCTATATGGGCTCAGTAACCAAGGCGACCTCATGGGAAGCAGCCATCATCATAGAGAGTCCCCCAGCATGTTGATGAGGATTATGTGTGTGTGGGTGAAAAAATCTTGCGACACATCTCGAGGGTCTTCCAGGCTTTTCCATTTTCTGACTGCCCCAGTCATCGTTGTAGACCACTGGGCCCAGTGTGTCAATGAATGGTACCGATTACGCAGTCAGGTAGGCTGACAGTGGTCCAGGTTCCCTAGGAAGTTTTCATATAGATGGAATCCAGCTCTTCTTGTTGAATAGCCCTCTTGACCAAGGTAGCTATTAATTGCACAGGCTATAAAAAAAGTGACAAGACCCACGAACCAGAAAGACTCTGCTACCTGCACATCTTCTCTGTCCCAGCAGGGACAAAGGGAACTGGAAGGGGACAGAGGAGTCTAGAGTAGTTTTTTTTCACTAACCACTTGGAGAAGCAGAGGAGGAAGGAAATGAGACCAAATCATCACAAGGGGCAGCCAGGCAGGTGTTAGGACCTTAGACTTTTTGTTACTGGGCCTAGGAATATTCAGTCTCGGCTTCTTCAACCAACAGAGAAAGACGGTAGATGGGTAAATGATCTGCCATACCCTCCACTGGTCTACCATCTCAGAAGACTGTCGAAGAGCCAGCCCTGTTCCACCTCGAGGTGTGCATATTGATTTGATTCATCCCCAAGATTTCTCCCAGCTCTAATTTGATGTGGGTTTACTGGTGGTTTCTCAGATGAGCCAATCCAAGACCTGCTAAAGTCAAAGGAGTTTTTCTCTGTAAAGCCAAGCACGGAAAGGGGATAGCTGTTACATTTAGGTCACATAGCTCTTCCTTTGTGGAAGGGATTTGAGATAGCTCCATATTCAAAGGGCTGCAGTTTCATGTCAGATAAGATTTCCTCATGCCCCTTCCTATACTGACCAATCGTTCATGCACACATCTCAGTGCTTATATTTCATCACACAAACAGGCAGAGAATATTCACCGCTAATAGAGAAAAAGAGCACTGGATAGTCATCATGTCCTGGGGACAGACCAGGGGTTCAGCTGTCAGTGGACAGAGGACCTCTTCCAGACCTGGTTCTTCTGGATAAAAATGTTAGTGCATTCAGCTGTCTGTCTCTATTCACCAGCTTGAAGTTTGATATTCCCGCGGCCTACTAGCGCACAGGACAATGTTGACATTCATTATGTGCTCCAGGCAAAGTCATTAAGGTTTGCTGATGAGGGCTTGTTTTTATACATACTTGGTGTCATTTCAGCCTCCCCACAACGTCTGTTCTTTCCTGTCCCCAGAAGAAATCTCAAGTCCTTGCAGCCAGCAGGTGGGACACTCTTTAATCCACTTCAGCACAAAGACGAGTAACCTTGTGGTGAAGGGTAACACCCCTATGAATGGCTCCACAAGCAATCTGTGAAGACAGTTAACCTCAAAGAAGGATCTGTAGCAAACAGCCAGCAGGGGATAGAAGGTGGAAGCAGGTAAAGAGCAAAAAGTTTTTCAGTCTTTGTGGTGGACGGTCAAAGAGAGATGGATCAGTCTCTGACTCCATCTGTCCTCTCTCCTAGCTCCCATGGGAGCTGCTTTGCCACTGCCCAATTTGTCATAGGAATTACCCACTTACATAGTTGCAAAAGACACTTTCCTCCACTTTTGAGAATCATTTTGGCTTGTGTTACATCAGGTAAAAGGCAGATTATTGCACATGCAGGAACGCAGAAGGCAAAGTGATCATGTGTAATTAAAATGTGTTTATAAGACCTCATCTTTCCCCCAAAGAATGACAAAATCAATTTATTCTGTTTAGGTTTATTTCAAGCAGTACTTCCTGAGAATGTTATTCCAACAGGAAACTGTTCGTTAGCATTACTTGACATATGGGAGAAAACTGGATGGGACCTGTCAAATAACAAAGCTACTAGAGTCCCCTTTTGCTCCACTAGACCTGATCCTAATCGTATTTATAAATCTTCATCCTAACAAGGCTTCACTTTCCTGCCTATGCCAAAAAAAACAAATGCAGAATTAACAAAATATTTGCAAAACTAACCCTTTCTCCTCAACTGTGGAGTTGGTTGAAATCTCAGAAAATCATCTCACTCATGTCTCCTCTGCCAAGACAGGACTGAGTCTACCTGTCATTCCCAACAGAGATGCCCCTAAAATCTGCAGGGGTGGGAAATTCTCTGTCTTCCCAAATAATGCATAGAAGGTTTCCTTCCCCAAATCATTACACAAATTTTGGTGGATTTGTTTGTTTGGTTTTGTACAGATGCCTAAAACTGATTCATCCTTTTGAGATTTAATCCTCTGACTGTTTGGCCTGTCTGGATTGGATGCCGAGAACTCGAAAATAACTTTTTAGCCCTTTCTTCACTATATTATTTTTACACTGCAGATTCTCTTCATTTTTCTTGGGAACTTTAAACTACTTCAAGTTTATGCAGCACCGAGACATCCGGAGAATTGCTTCCATTTGTGTAGTGCTGTAACACTACAAAATATTAATATTAATAATATTTTTTTTTCATTTACAGACTTGATTAGTACTAGCTTGAAGTTGAAAGGAAAATGCAAGTGAGGAAATTACTGTATTTGCATGTGCTCCAAGCTTTGCTATGTAAGGCAGGATTCATTTGCTCAATGCACCATGCTTAGCATTTGAAATAAGTTGATGAGGTCTGTCACAGGTAACTTGTTAAGCTGAGATAATCAGACCATTCATAATTGTCCAGTCTGATGTCAGAATCACACCTACCAATTTCATAGTAAATGTCCCCAAAGTGGAGGCAGAAAGAAGTCAAGTAAAATAAAAGGAATTTATGCTAGCAACATAGCGTTCCTCTCCGCTCCCTCCTGCAACTCTGCCCCATGCAGTGCAAATCTCAGTTGTGTGTCGAATGCTAATTTTTCAAATGCAGTGGTAACAGGAAAACTCTTCATCTGGTGCATAACAGCAGAGTCAGAAATGGATGTTTGCCATGTAGCCAGAGAGGCAAATTTTGCCCATCAGTTTAGGCATATGTTTCATAAACAAAAAGGAAGTCTATGTTAGGGTGCTGGGGGAGATGCTATAAAGTTTTTATTGCATCTTGTTTTTGTAAGTCTTGTCTAGCAAATCCATGTGGTTTCCCTCAAATTTTCAGTAATAAACATTTAACAGCATGTTCCACCATCCCACTTATATAGGCAATTTTGTTGGGTGAGTGAAAGAAATTGCTCAGAAGGAACAAGGATCACTGTGTTGCAGTGTGACAACCACACGTTGCAAAGACTGAGAGTCTCAGGCTTGTTGCCTCTGTGAGATGACCTGTGGATGTGGTAACTTGGTCCTAAGGCTGGAAAAGATCCTGGTTTTTTTAGCTAAAGCAATAGGCACTTCTGATCAAACAATATCAGCTGGTTCCACCTTCTGCCAAAACATGGGCAGAACTGATTTCCTATGAGTATAAACCCATACATCTGAAGTTTAATGGTTAAAAAGAAAATCCAGAAAAATAGTGTGTTTTGGCCTCCTTGGGTCAAGCAAAATCTAGAAAGAAGCAGGAAGACTTTTCAGAGGTCACCACTGTCTCCTGCAAGACCTACATAATAAAATTTCACCTTACCATTCAACTCTCAGTACCACCCCATGGCATACTGTTGCCTCTTCTACATACCCACTCTTGCTCCAAGAGGTAAAAAAGACATCACAGATTAATCAAACGCCATGGAAACCATCTTATGTCAACATGGCAAAATCTTTCCTGTCCACCATGATGGGAGTTGTGTGGAAAATGGGGCAGTTCAAAGAACAAAGGAGCCCTTCTGTATATCCCTGGTGGAGAGACTCAAAGAGTATCGCATGGGACCACTATGCTAGACATGAGGACCAAATTACCAGTCAACAGCAGACCATGCGTAATCTAGAAAACACAATTGGTTCTTTCTAAGAGAAAAAGAAGCATGAAATAGGCTGGTTATATCTGGAACAAGGACATGAAAGCCGAGAACCATAGCAGTTATCTTCAGCTACCTAAACATATGGAGTAGGAATTCATTTTATCCACTGTTTGTTGTGTACTCCAGGTGTCTGAGAAAGAAAGAAGAGACAGATTTCAGCATGAGAGGAATTGCTTTCTAAAAATGCCCTTTTCTCTACAGTGACTGGAGGGGGCTCCGAGTGACTCAATCCACTGTAGACGTCTACATTGTAGTTGTCTAACGTGAGGTAAGAACCCCATCCCTCATGTCCAGTAACAACTCATCTAGACTCTCTCTAGCCCTGAAAACAGATAGATACCTCCCAAGAGTGATTCATCCCACTTGAAGAAAAGAAGAATGTAAGAGGAACTTCAGTGGGCCAGACCCCTGGTCCATCTAACACAGTCTTTCTTGGAAATTGATCAACAGCAAATGCCTAGGAAGAATAGAAGATTAAAAGAAATATACATCCTCAAAATACATTCCAGAAATTTCTGTCTCGGGGACTTTCTGAACTGCAGTGGGTTTCTTTGTGCAGTAAACATCAGGTTTTTTATCTGCCATTAACTTGTTCATATTTTGAATCCATGTAAATGTTTAACATCAGTAACCATGTGTTGACTCAAGTGTCTAATCTGAGAGATTCGCTCCCTGAGAGTGCTCTGCCTCTCTAAGCAGCCCAGACAACTTGCATAGACTAAAAGTCATTAATTTTCAAATGAGACGAATCCTACACCCAGTAATCAGGAAGATAACAGGTATAACTATGTTTTGCAGCTGGCTGCATTCATTTACTCATCTTGTAGCATCTTCTAGAGGCTTCAAGAGATTCCCAGTGCTTTGAATACTAGACACGCTGTGACAGAGTCGCTCAGGTTGGTCCAAAATATCACAATGCCAGAAAAGAAATCCCAAGTCCTTGGCACTGAGAATCTGGCAGCAAAGTCTACAAAGAAAAGGAAGACTGTTAGGAGGCAGCATAGTCCATAGGCATATGGAGTCAATAGACAGCTGGAGAGAGGTGGCTTCCTCTAAGAAGTGAGATAGAAATATGTGCAGAAAAATTAATTGTGAAAGTCAGTCTGTTGATCTGGATAAGCAGGTCTCTTAGAGCAGTAATTGATCAATATCCCAACCAACTTGGATGACTTGGCTTACTGTGACTGTCCTTACATTTACATTTTAAGATGAGTGAATCATCTTTTAGAGACACCTGTTTTTCTTCATGAATTAAGAAAGGAGTTTAGCAATCACAAATACTTTTTAGGTGCTCCAACATACAGGGAATGCTTTTGCAGACCAGAAAATCTGGGATATATTGAAAGCCTGATCCCTCCCCTCTGCAAACACTTAGTGTTCGGGCGTATTGCATTCATTTGTTCTGCTTTCTGCTGTTAACAGCTGCATGTGAAATGTCCCTGGGCTATTATTACATATTATGTTTTACTTAAAGAAAATCATCCTTTCAGCTTGTGCTTGTCATCTCAAATACTCTAAAGCACTCAGAAACACGCATGTTTGCACATAGAAGAATTTCAGATGTGTTAGGCATATTGCACACCCAACAGAAAATCACCAAGCTTGCTTGCTCACCGTGACTTTGTTGTGGTAGACAAAGCATGTTTGCAAAACGTGCCTCGACCAGGACTTCCCTTTTCCATACCAAGAAAGCACTTAGCATAGTATAAATTCCCTAGAATCCAGTGGAAGGAAGTCCTAGAAGATGAAAAATTGTGAGGTAAGATGCAAACCCAGTTAGCCAATGCAATTTCATCTGTGTAGTATCCCAAACTATTATCTCATTAAAATATAGTAGAAAAATAAACTTCAACAGTATTTACGTCAAGGTAATTTTTCCAGCATGTTTCCTGCTCTCTTGTTCTTCAGTGTTTTCTTAAGTAGTTTTTGGAAATGAGCCTCTGATGGGAGCTACTGTAATCTAGCAAATATTTATTTAAAAGGCAGTTAGCTTTTATAAGGCACGTTATTTCCACTGCAGGCAGCATCAGCTGTGCTCAGAGAAGCTTCTAAGTCTCTTTCGTCAGAGTAGGGACATTCTGCACCATAAAAGTGAATGCTGGAAAACCCCAGGCAGCTCTAGCAGGACCGGCACTACCACGAAGCACAAACCTCTCAGCCCTGATGTAAAACCAGACAGATGTAGCAGTGACTGAAAACTGCTATCGGTCTGCTGGATTATCCATCCATCTCCAGAGCAGAACAGCAACAGATGTTAGTTCATACACACACAAAGTTGTCAGTGACACCAATGGTTCTGCTTATGGATACCAACTTTTATCTTGCGAGACTATTTGGACGCCATAGACTTGTATCCCGATGTATTGGGTTTGTGTGGAAAGGTTTTGGTAGTGGGGGGCTACAGGGACGGCTTCTGTGAGAAGCTGCTTGAAGCTTCCCCCATGTCTGATGGAGCCAACACCAGCTGGCTCCAAGACGGACCCAACGCTGGCCAAGACCGAGCCCATCAGTGACAGTGGTAGCCTGACTGGGATATCATATTTAAGAAGGGAAAAAAAATCCTGCACCACCAACAATTGCAGTCAAAGAGACGAGTGAGAATACGTGGGAGAAACAACTCTGCAGACACCAGGGTCAGTAAAGGAGGAGGAGGAGGAAGTGCTCCAGGTGCCGGAGCAGAGATTCCCCTGCAGCCCATGGTGAAGACACCCTGTTGCCCAGCAAAATATTTATGAATTCACCTTTCCTCCTCTTTTCACTCTCATGGGCCCCTGCCAAGGACATTTTGCAACACAAGCATTCAAGCCCTTCATCCAGAAACACTCATATACTGCTCGTCCTTCCATCTTTCCCTCCAAGGTACCTGTTCAAGTCTTTCCAAAAAGAATATTAATTTTCCTCAAGCATTCATTCTAGCTAAGTTCTCAGCATAGGCACATCTGTGCATCCTAACCACAGGTCTGATACCTCCTGACGATGCTGTGTGACACATCACAGCTTCTGAGTGAGGTGGTAAATTAATGATGCAGTAAAGTCCAGCAATTTTTTGTCAATCTTTCCAGCAATCTTTCCCCATTAGTGTTAATACTACCTGTTTATCAATTCCTGCACTGTAGTTTGCTTTAAATAAAGAACTTCTGGGTTTGTACAGCCCAAATTATAACTGGAAACACATCTTTGAGTGACTGTAAACCACTCATTTGCCACACAGGGAGAATGTGAAAGTGTGAGAGGGCGTATCAGGTTGGTATTCAAGAATCAAAGAAGGGTTTGTGTCCAGAGATAGGGCAGTCCTACTGTCATAACATGAGGCTGACCCAGACTAGTAACAGAGGTAGGAGAATATGCATGAGAGAAAGAGAGGGCCAGAAATGTGGTTTCTTTCTTACACAGAAACTAATTTTCCTCCTTCTCTTGATTTTCATCAGACAATTGTTAGAACCTGTTCATAGAATCATAGAATTGTAGAATGGTTTACGTTGGAAGGGATCTTTAAAGGTCATCTAGCCCAAGCCTTCTGCAGTGGGCAGGGATATGTTCAACTGGATCAGGTTGCTCAAAGCCCCATCCAACCTAGCCTTGAACATTTCCAGGGATGGGGTATCCACAGCTTCTCTTGTCAACCTGTGCCAGTGTTTCACCACTCTCATAGTAAAAAATTTCTTCCTTATATCTAGTCTGAATCTACCTCTTTTAGTTTAAAGCCATTACCCCTTCTTGCTTCCCTTCATCTTCTCACTGCTCTTCCCAGTCTGAATTTACTCCCTGCAGCTCCAGAGTTAATTTTTCATGACCTTCCCCTCCCTGGCTCCTTGACTCATCCCGTGTCTCCCACTGGCCTGGACTCATCTTTGCCGGGCTACTTCATCCCTTCTCCCGCTTATTCCTGCCTCCCAGCCACAGGTTATGCAAAGTTATGAAAGCCAAGGATAAACCAGCCTGAATCTTAAAATGACATGTCAGCTGTGAAGGCTTAAAAATACTCTACTGATGACAACTGGAACCTCTTGACTGCATACTTAGCCTGTGACAAAAGTAATTAGCTAGTCTGGGAGTGTAGGAGGGAAAAGCCAGGAGGAAAAAGAAACACAGAGATGTAAAGAACATAACGAACTGTTTACAAGGGGATGCTGGCTTCATGTCCTTTATCTTGGGTTGCTGAATAGCTGACAGCACCATGTAGATCATGTGGTGCTTCTCTGCTCCTGTTGCTATTCACGAAGCTGCTTGACCCTTGGGGATTAACCACTCCTTAATCCAGTCTGAGGTTTCAAGAAACAAAGCTTAGTGGAGTCTCAGGTCAAGGAGAGAAGCAGATGGCTGTTCACTAAGATTGGCTTCTGATAAACAACAAACTTGGGGTAAAGCCCTGGTATGGGAAACGTATCTGCAAAGAAGAGAGAACCAGCCTCTTCTTTCACCTTGAACCCACCCTATCTTCTCTTCCTCAGGGTCCCTCAGCCACCCACCTACTCAGATGCCTACACCTTGGGATAGTAGGGTCAGATGGTGTCCCCACAGGTAGGGATGCCACCTTGTTCAGGATACTACTTAACATATTTGAAGCAAACCCTAAAATGAATCAGTGAGGTGGAGGAGAAGGACGAGGATGGAAACAAAGCTCAAAATGTATGGAAATTATGTCAGTAAAAAAAAATGTTGCTCAACCTCTGAGAGCTTATGTTAACTTGCAAGTTGATTGCACTATTCATAGGGAATGGGAGAGAGGGGAGAAGTTTACATTTCATTAAATCTATCCAGAATTCATTATGGGTGGGTGAAGAATTTCCTCTATCTGTATTTCCTGTGAATATTGCAAACTAATGGGCAGGGAACCTCATTTTCTTATCTGTGAAGAAGAGACAACAGCTGTTTTAATTAAAATTTGGGGTTTTTTTGTGTTATAAGGGTGAAAGAGCATAGATAATATCAGAATAATAATTCGTGTTCCTGTAAGAACAAGGAGAAAGCGAGAAAGCTTTGTTTATTGATCATCCTTCCATAAGGTAATACAAAGTTCTCAGAACTGGAGCTGTCCTAGAGGTAAGACAATATAAGAAATTTATGACGCTTACCCTTGAACATAATGGAGTACCTAATTTGCATTGATAGAAGTGGGAGACAAAGGGTAAAACACATTAAAATTTCAAGTGCTATCTGACAAGGCAGTATTTACGGTGAGATCACTGTTCCTGTCCTACTGCCACTTTAGGGATCCTTCTCACTCCATGAGGCACCAAATACTTCTATACGGTGAGACAGATACAACACCTGAATCCAAATACTGATGCCTGAGCACTTTCTTGACTGGCTACAAAGTCTTGATATAAAAAGTTCAGAGCATCTTCACAGCAAAGCACCAGCAGCTACCCAGTCATTGGTTCACCCTTGCCTTAGAGATATTTACATGGGACAGTGAAAGTTCAGAGCTTCTTTTTTCCAGTTTCAGTCTTAGCCGAGCGATACACTTTAAAGCATAGAATTGCAAAAGAATCATAGAATCATATAATAGTTTGGGTTGGAAGGGACCCTTAAAGGTCATCTAGTCCAACCACCCCCCCAATGAGCAGGGACATCTTTAACTCAGTCAGGTTGCTCAGAGCCCCGTCCAACCTGGCCTTGAATGTTTCCAGGGATGTGACATCTACCACCTCTCTGGGCAACCTGTGCCAGTGTTTCACCACCCTCATCATAAAAAATTTCTTCCTTATATCTAGCCTAAACCTCTTTTAGTTTAAAACCATTATCCCTTGTCCTATCACAACAAGCCCTTCTAAAATATTTGCCCTCATTTTTCTTATAAGCCCCTTTAGGTACTGAAAGGCTGCTCTGAGGTCTGCCCGGAGCCTTCTCTTCTCCAGGCTCAACAACCCCAACTCTCTCAGCCTGTCCTCACAGCAGAGATGCTCCAGCCCTTGGATCATCTCCGTGGCCTCCTCTGGACTTGCTCCAACAGGTCCATGTCCTTCTTGTGCTGAGGACCCCAGAGCTGAAGGCAGTACTGCAGGGGGGTCTCACCAGAGGAGAGCAGAGGAGCAGAATCCCCTCCCTCGACCTGCTGGCCATGCTGCTTGGGATGTAGCCCAGGACACGGTTGGCTTTCTGGGCTGCCAGCGCTCATGGCTGGGTCATGGTGAGCTTCTCATCAACCAACACCCCCAAGTCCTTCTCCTCAGGGCTGCTCTTAATCCCTTCATCCCCAGCGTTTATTGATACTGCGGGTTGCCCCAGCCCAAGTGCAGGACCTTGGAAAAGAAAATAGATCCTTGCTAATTCACTGTCGTTAACAATGTAGACATTGCAGTTTAATTAGATACCAGTGAAATTCCCGATTGAAGCTGTTATTTTCAGACACACTCTAACAGATGTCAACCAAGTGGTTTTGCATAACTTCAATTCCTCAGTTTCTTTGGATTTTGATCAATAGATTTCTTTTCTGCTGATATGTGGAAAGAGGAGTGAGTTTTATCTGTTTGCTCACTTATTCCTTTGGCAGATTTGGTGTGAAAAAAGTTGGACATTTTTCGGTTGCCTGGCTGGGAGGGAGGGTGGGAAATGAGACCAGTACTTTAGCCTTTGATGTGATGAAACGAATTCCTTTTCTAGATCATTAGATGATTTGAGTCCAGTGCTAAGAAACTTTCTGTCATACTGAGTTAATTCCTTCCTTCGCCTATTCAGAATAGAAGTCTGAAACTTCAGATCCTACGTTATGATTAGGGATCAACTTGGGGAAATTTTGCTTATCTAAAGCATCTATCACACAAAATTTGTCTAGGCTAATCCTTCAAATAGCTGAGATTCCAGCTGTCTAACATTTTGGTGGCTAAATTTAGATAAGATAAATACAATGCTATGTGTCTCGACAGCTGTAAAGCAATAAATATAGCAGGGGACATGCTTTCTAGTGACAGATAGAAAACCTTTTATATTAAACTAGTTTCCCCAGCCACTTCACTGACTTTTTTTTATAAGATCCATCTGAATGCACACATCTACACAATATTTACTTTTTTTTTAATGTCGTAGGATGATTACATTTTGTTTGGTCAAACAATTCACACATCTATTCTCAGTGGAAGTGAAATATATTTACCTGTTAAAATGTTAGGATCCACGAAACTCCTGAACCTGCTTTCCATAGCATTGTGAATGAGATATTCTGACAGATCAAATTCTCATTTTTTGAATCATTTAGTGTTTCCTGTTTTTGCTCCTATCTGTAATGTAAAGTTCATAAGAATAAGGTTAATGTGGGGGAAAAAAAGTGTTTGCTTTGTTATACAGAAAAATCAGTGTGCAATGGATCCAGAAGAGATACAAATTAAAGTACTGGCAAAGTATGATGTTAAAGTTATGTTGCTGGAAAAGTCAGTAGATGCCTTGATGTGTGCAGCTCGGTGAATAGAGATAAGTATTCATGATTTCAAATCCAACTGGTCAAAACTCAACTTTTCCATTTTCTGGGAAATTAACATTAACAAATATGTTCTTTGTTCCCAGTGGAAACAAGATTTTGAAGCTTCCCACAAAACAGGGAAAGTGTCATACTTCCCCATTTTAACACAAACAGAAGACACTTTGATCCAGAAAAGATAAGAATCTTTAGTAAGTACTGGGAAACAGCTGTCCTTGATTATTTTAAGCAACAAATACTACGTTTCAACCAGCAATACTGAGGTGGCATTAATGACATTTCATGAAATATTTCAAAATTGAAGGAAAAGTTAAGAAGTTCTACACAAAATTTGCAAAACCTTTTTTTTTCTCTGTAATAGCTTAACAAAAGTGAAGTTTCTGAAAAACTTTCATCTTAATCAAAACTAGGGTTTCTCTGCAGAAAGATTTGCTCCAAGGGCCATCTTCAAGAAGAGGAGTTAGTCATGACAGCTAGTAAAGCATCTCGTGAAAGTGCTTCCAGCTGCTGGAATAATGAGGCATTTTCAAAGATGATTTAAGAGTATAAATATCTATATTTTCTGTATCCTGGCTAGGCTTAGAAACAGATCTCTTCATGTAGTCACTTGATTAAAAAACAAAACAAAACAAAACAAAAAAAAACAAGCCACACAAAACCCAAACCCTCTCATCAGATCTTTCTGGTGAAAATAAGGACTTCACCATCAGAAATGCATCCAGATGTCTTGTCACTCTCCTGCACCGAAAGCTGCTTATTTATAGGGGAAGCTAACACTGATATTTCAATGCATTTCCACCTTCTTTTTTTTTTTTCTCTCTTCTACTTTGATCATGTTCCCACCCATGAAAAGATGCTAAAAATCTGATTTCTGAAGGTTCAACTAAACATCATAATTTAATGAAAAAATGATGGGAGGGGATAAAAGGCAGGAGAATAATTGAGTAGGGATCTTCTGCTCCATGGTTTGTGCTGCTTTGTGCCACCGAACAGAGTTCAAGTCCTCTGCTGGGTCTGGGCTTGACTAACTCAAGTACAGAACTGTAAAATTAGCTGAGGTGAATCCCACCTCCAAAAGAATCCATCAACCTTGGTTGAATGTAAGTTGGCAGCAGCTCTGGCGATATTTCATCCGCATTAGCTGCTAATATCAACATTAGCTCAGTATTCAATCACAGGAAGCCAAACAAATCTCGGAGCCTGATAGAAATATATACAATGGGCACAAAGATAGACTCCAGTTTTACTTCTATGTAAATCTGCTTCCTTTCTTGAAGCTGTTTCTGATTTACTCTGAGGTATGTGTGTGCAGGATGCAACCCAAGGAACACATCTGTATGATGATAATTTTCATACCGAAGATATGTTTGGTGCATTACAAATAAAACAGTAATCCCCTCAATGATCTAGTTCAGACAAGAGCCAAACAGATCAGACGCAAGTATAAATAGCAAACCACAGGCCTGCTTTTTCATAACTGCCAATTTATTATTGCAAGTCTCTCTTTTTTTTTTTTTTCCCCCAGTAGTTCCAGCTTCTGGATTCTTGCAACTACTTAAAAATATCGCGCTTCATTTAAAAAAGCTGGGGTGAGTGGGGGGGTGGGTGGGGAAGTTAGCTACTTCTTATTCCATGGTTGTGGGAAAAGCCTGAAAATGTGGTGTTTTAGCTGAAGACTCCATCAACAGGAGATGAATATAGCTTAAATTAGGGATGTGAACCAGGGCTATTTGAAGAGAATCAACCTCAAATACCAGGGGAGTGGAACATTTGTGGGTTTAATGTCAAAATTTCTGAGCCAAAAAGTGTAAATAATGTATACATACACAAAAATTCAGAAAAATAGTTCAAAAGATTCACCAAATCTTTAAATGCAAAGCAGTGTTTAATAAGCCAGGGATGTGAACTGGTAAAGATCTCAGGATAAAATCAGATAGTTTCCCATGGCTGAACATATATCCACATTGCAGCCTCTGTATTCCATGGCTGCCCGGAGGTTTGACTTTGTCCCCATCTCTAAAATACACTGGATCTGGATAGTCTAAACTCTTTATATACAGATATACATAGACATATATATATATTTCAGGCTGCTCTCAGTGAATTTGCTTTGATCTGCCTTTGGGTAGGAAGGAAATAACTTCCAACACAAAGATAAGCTTCCTAGCAACAATCTGGTTTAAAGCAACATCTTAAAGCATCAACATTTGGGCAGATGACTTTGCCCGTTTCTCTGTCTCCTGCAGGCACGCCTGTGCTCGGGGAAGGGGCAGGGGCTGCAGAGGATGATGCTTGCCTCCCTGGGCTGCCGGGAAGAGCCAGCCAAGGCAGAACTGACAGCAAGCAGTCACACACAATTCATTCTTGACTCCAAATTTACCTGCATGCTGGCCAACTTTGCTGGTTTAATACAACTTTGACCAGTGCTGGGGAGGAAGGTATAAGTTCTGCCAAGTAATAGCAGGTCACATAGCACTGGTCTGATCAGTATCTGTCCTGTTTCCTTAGCTACTAGCCAAAATGTAGGTGTAGGGATTGTGAAGGGAAGGGGTGGACATGAAGATGTGGATAACAGGTTATCAGTGTACTGCAGACTCAAGGGACTGCGTAGGGAGCTGTGTGGGAAGACTAGCCTGGGTGACGTATGAGAAAGATGAGATATTTTGAGAAGTGAAGGGTAGGGAGAGGGCCCAGTGATGATGCTGTAGGAGGGATGGAGGGGAGGTGAGGCTATCCTTTCAGTTCTTAAAGGGGGTTTATGAGAAAGATGGGGACAGACATTTTAGTAGGGCCTGTTGCAATAGGACAAGGGGTAATACTTTTAAACTAAAAGAGGGTAGATTCAGACTAGATATAAGGAAGAAATTTTTTACCGCAAGGGTGGTGAAACACTGGCACAGGTTACCCAGAGAGGTGGTGGATGCCCCATCCCTGGAAAGATTCAGGGTCAGGTTGGGGGGGGCTCTGAGCAACCTCATGGAGTTAAAGATGCCCCTGCTCATTGCAGGTGGAGTTGGACTAGATGGCCTTTAAAGATCCCTTCCAACCCAAACCATTCTATGATTCTATGGTTATATATTGTTGGGAGCTGGTGCCCATAAGATCCTCTTCTTTAGCCCGCTGGTCCCAAGGTGATTCATTCAAGTTTCACAAAATGTGCTGTCCCTTTACAGTTTCTGCACCTTAGCTCAGTACTTGTGCTGAGGCAGGGATGTGGTTTGGAGGCAGGCCCTGCTCCTGGGAGCTTGGTGTAGATGGAGAGACCAACACCAGATGGAGTCAGGCTAAAAATAAAGCCAAAGGCCAGGAGAGCATAGAGCTGAGGGAAAAATACGCAAGTGCTTCTGAAAGGTCTCGAGCTCCTGTGTAGCACACCTCAGGAGCCAGCCAGCTCTGCTTGGCCGGGATCTCTCCACCCACCCACTCTGGGCTCCTTTCCCAACCTGTCGTGGTGACTCTAACAAGAACCAGTTATGAAAGCAGAGATCTGGAACCAGTTCTCTCATTTTCATTAAATGCTAGAAAGAATGATACTGGGATTTTCTTAATGGACAATAGCATGGGGTGGGGAGGCTTGTAGACATAGGGGAGGAGAAATGAAGGGGGTCTTGGCACTTTGGGGTCTAAAAAGGCTGATTTGCCCCTTCAAAGTCTCAAACCACTGCTTCCTTTTCAGCAGTTTCCAGTAGCCCGGCTGGTCTGACGCCCACACTGCAAGGTTAGCACAAATAATACATGAATGATCTTTCATAAGCATTCTACAGCCTGAGCATGAAAACACCATTTCCATTGAGAACATTCCTGCTAACACCAATAAACTTTGGACCAGGCCCATAAAATAAGCAGATCACATTAAAAATAAATAAACAGGTAAAAAAAGACTGAAGACAGATGTGGGTCACTGCATGAGGGTGTTCATCCTGGTTGCTCAGCCTCTGGTTCTGTTCTGTGCTTCTGAGTCCACAACAGCTCTACAGAAAGTAAATTTTCCAAGCGTGAATGAAATCCATCCTTGGCATGTGGACAGATGGACTTTCCAACACTCATAGGGTCACTAGCCTTTACATCAATCTGACAGGTATAGCAGACAGACATGGTTGGTATGGTTTCCTGCACATGATCATCAGTTCTTCTTTCTTCTTGCCATCAGGGCAGGAGGTAACTGCTGGTGGTGCAATTTTGGTCCTATGGAGAAGGGCATTTATGGGGGCTTCATCTCCTTAAAATCCCTGATAAGCTCACATCTAAAAAAATAGAAAGAAACAAGTCAGAAATTTCTGAGAGTGTTTCTTTCTACTACATTGTCTACTTTTTTTTTTCTTTTCCAAGTGTCATTTAAAAAAAAAAAAAAGCCCAGAATTTTGTTTTCACTGTAAATCACTCTACAGCTCTCTTGTAATAATGTTCTTTATACCATCAGGAGATGGAGATGTGGAATCCAACCACAGTTAGGGAGGATTTTTGGAAAGGGTGGTCTTTCACTCAAGCTGTGTTCGGCTGGCTTTACAACTGTGCCCTAGACAACAGGGGCTTTTATAATAAATATTTATTTTATTAACAGCATTATAAATCTAAACAATGAATCATAAATAATCAACATGGCTTGGATAGTTAATAGACCACTATATATCAATGGAAGTTCACACGGATTTCACAAAGCCTTTTCTGCTAACAGATGGGCCAATGAAAACATTTTAATGTGCTTGCAGTGTTCAGGCAGAGAGAAACAATGCCTGTGTATGAGAAGACAAGGGGTTTAGTACATCTCAAATGACTATTCAGCATTCTCTTTCTTTACTAACAGCCAGTTGTTCTGGTAAAAAGCTGCCTGAAGCTGTACTAAGAAACGAGGAGATAATTTGCCTGTGGAGGAATTACTAATTTTGAAGAAAGTCTGATCAGTTTTGTGAGAATAGTAAGTCTACCAAGGAAGAGACTTTTAAAAGAATAGAAATAATTTCCATGTGTATGTCAAATGCAGGTGACCGTTTAAGTTGGAGAGAAAAAGGATAAAAATACTTTTTAAAAGATCAAAAATAAAAAAAATATTAGGAAAGGCAAAACAATGCATCTGTCTTGTCAAATCTTAAGTGAAAATTTTCGATGGTTAATTGCAAGTGCCTTTTTTCTTCTTCAAATGTGAAGTTGAAGTATTAACTATCTTGAGTGCTTAATGAGATGTCTTGTTTCCCATTTACCTCACGTTTTTCTAGTATTTTTTTTTCCCCTAGGTTGTCTTTGCCAAAAAAAAACTAAAATCCAAATTTTATTTCAGGTGAAGCCAAAATTAATCCCTCTTTCCCATCATCCCCACTTTTCTACTTCATCCACCAAGACAAAGAAAACTTATTCCCCCTGCTCTCCTCTTAACCCCATCAGCTACAGTTGGCAGATATTCTGGAGTGTGAGGGTTTACATCCCATCCAAAAGTTTTAATATTTGAGTATTTACTACCATGATTTTGGAATCTTCTTGCCATCTGTATAAACATCACATCCCTTTAGATAACTTTTTTTCATTATAAATGATTGGGGTGGGCTTACTGCCAGGTAAATAATATAGAGACGAGCTCATTTTAAGCAACATATCATTACTGCAAGGCAGAGACCATTATTTAATGAATGGGCTCAGTAACCATTGCAGAAAATGACTGAACTATGCTACAGAGTTCTGCGCCCCTGAATGTACACGTGTGCGCTGTGTTCACTGAGACAATGATGGATGAGAGGTTAATTACATCTGTGGAGAGATTTGCTTCACGAGAACAAGGGGATACTGCAAAAATAGGTTCCCATTCTGACTGGTGTTTCAAAGATGTGCCCAGCTGCACAATTAAAAGTGAATTAAAGGACATGAAATGGAGAAAAATAGCCCTCATTTCCTCCCAGATAGTTGCACCTCTGGGATCTGGTTTACTTTTTTAGGAGGTACTCCCATAGTAAGTTAAGTTATAACATCTTGGAAAGCAGTTTCTTTCTCTACCAGGTCAAAATTTGGCTCTTTCAAAAATCAGGCTGGGGTTTCCAACTGTGAACCCTTCCCAATAAGCCTGAAGCATTTTGTGAAACAAATGGCAGACATTCCTGGCAGAGAGCAAAGTCCTCCCTATTAACTCTGAAGGGCCTTAGGCTGGATACAATGAAAGAGGAAAGGGGAGCCCACACAACTTGGTACAGGGAGACCCAAGTTCTGAGGTCCTGCCCAGCTGGCAAGCATCACTGTTCCAGAAGGTGGGTACCACGGTCTTAGCACAGCATTGGGTTCATCGTGTCTGCAGGCCAGCATAACATAACCCAGCTGTGATGCTGAGCTCCTGTCCATCCTTAGATCACTGCAACAACCTAAGACCTTGTTGAAAC
>NW_009622468.1:141583-161380 GCF_000690535.1 Cariama cristata | reverse complement strand
TTGTTGTTATTTTCCCGGGGACTAGCAAAGGGTTAATCCCTCTGGTTGCGTTGTCGGATGTAATGATGATTTACCGACACTCCCTTGGAAAGACTGGGATTCTTCTGCCTGGCAGTTTGAAAAAGTTGTGTACAGGATCCTTCTGCTTCTGCCAGGCTGGGCTGTAAGATGGGGTGAAAGGGGAGGAAACGGGGCCAGGGGATTTGGGGGCACACACACACACACCCCCCTGCACCCCAAGGGTCACCCCGCTCCCGGCAGCCGCCCCTGCAGCCCGGCCGGGGCTGAACGTGGAGTTTTCTTTGTGGGCTCAGGGCAGGCTCTGCCTGGGTGTGGCTGGGGGTTTTTGTGGGGAGATCAGAACCCCTCCCAGGGGCTGCAACCAGCCCTCCTGGAGAAGTTTTGTATGTTTATCTACTCACAAGGACTGAATTTCACCGCTTTAGGGAGGCTTTTTGCGTAAACGTGGTCGTGGCGTGTCTGGAGATGCTGGTTAACTGAAGCGTCTCCCAGTCGCACCTTTTTTAATGTTGGGGATGGTCTGGAGCGACTGGGGCAGAGGACCGTGCGAAGGGTGGCTGGTTGTCAAAATTGGAGCAGTCAAAAGGAGAACAGACAGATAAAAAGATTCCTTTGAAAAACCGAGAGCAGCGTCGCAGCGAGGGGAAGGGCCCCGATGCTGGGGAGATACTTGGCACAAGGCGCAGTCGCTGCACAGAGCACCAACTTGTCAGCGGGGTGGAGAAGTTGACTGCAGTCGTGCTGCAGATGAGGACAGGGAGATGCTGCTCGAGTCCCAGGACAAATGGGACCCTGCTGAGGACAGGTTTAGGAAACGGGGACCCAGGAGAAGGCAGCGTGACTGCCTGCTCGCCGGAGGTCTGTATCTGGTTTTGCATCTCAGTGTCCCAGGCTAGCACTGTGCCCGGCTGCACAGGGTTTGAGTGTTGCAGTGCCATGGGAAATGTGCGCTTTGGTCTTTTCTGGACTCTCTGAATATGTGTGCCTTTTGTTCCCAGGATCTCCTCTGGCTTAAACACCTCGCCAGCGTGCTGCCGATCCGTTCCCTCCTCAGCAGAGGTCGCTTGCTGCCCTTTGCATTATCTACCGACGGGCTTTTTGGTGCTGGGTTTTGATTTGCTTGGCAGAGTGCTGTGCATCATGCCATTCCCACAGCTGGATGTGCCCCTTGAGGCCGCTAGTCTTGGAGAGGGTCCTCTGAGCCCACAGCTGGCTTGTGCCTGGGCTTGCCGGGCCACCCTTGTGCCACCGAGTCTTCCTCGGGGTGGATGAGGGCTGTGCTGCCTGAAGGCAACTTGTAATGGGAACTTTCTGGTGCATTCCCAGATGGTGCTGGGGGTCCAGCTTGTCCCAGCAGTCCTGCAGCATCCTCCGGAGCGGGGCTGGTGGCTGAGGAGCTGCCAGACGTTCAGGAGACCCATGGATGGGAGTGGGAGGGCTGGCTCTCCAGGGAAGGAGAAGCAGTTGCAGAGCGTGCCGAAGCCTTGTCCTGGCTCGAGCAGCCAAAGCTTGTAAAACCAGAAGAACACAAAGTTTTACAGGCTCTGCAAGCTTAAAATGCCCCTCCTGATTGTTTCCGTTGATGCATTTTTAGTGAGCACAGGCTCAGTAAACCACAGAAGAAAGTTTTGCATTCGGCTGTACGTTAGGCACATGTCCAGACTGTAGCACTTGTGCTGTTCAGCTGTGCTTGTGCCACCTTGGCCCCTTCCAGCCCCAGTGCCACATGTCTGCCATGGAGGAGGCTTCCTTGATGCTCCTGGAGGCCTCCGATGGGTGCCTGCTTGCTGTCACAGCCCTGGGTTGTTGGCGTAATGCTGCTCTAGGGCTGCCTGGCCCACTTGCTGGATGAGAAAGCTGCACAGACGGTGGTACAGCACCTACCTGGCACCACCAAGGTGGGTCAGCCCCTGGGAACACCTGAAAGGGCTGGAGGAAGGCACAGCTCCTCTTTTAAGAGGAAAAGACCATTGCATGTGAGCCAGGCAGGTGATCTGGGGACATATTATGGCACTGCTGGATAAAATCAGTGATGGGAGCAATAGGCAGGCAAATGATGTGTGTGTGTGCTGGGTGCCTGGGCAGTTGCGCAGCATCCTGGGGCCGTGCCCCAGGAGGGATGGGCAGTGTCACAGCTAGGATTACAAGCTGAGGTCCAGTGTCTGGATCGCCCCTCTCCTGCTATCTCAATGTGCCTCTCTGAGCCGGTCCTTTTATAAAACCTCCCGCTTCATCTCCTTTCTGCAATGGCCTGAGCAGATAAAATCTGCCCTGCTTGAAAACAGTGTTTATGGAGGTTACGTTATTGACCAAGGGTCGCCCAGGTCCTGTGGTGAGGGGGTTGTAGGAAAGTATCCAACACAGAGCACGTAGGTTTTTCCCCCTTTTCTTTCTTTGCCAATTTGTTGGGGGCATAAATAGAAATGATGGACGCTTACTGAAGTGCAAATGGAAACAATGGGGAATTCTATACGGTTCTGCCAAACCCCATTCACAAAATGAAGGAATGCGTTTGTTGGAAAAGCGTTTGTTGGAAGGACAAAAAAGGAGTTAGATGACAGATCACACTTAGCACTTCTGTTTGTCGAGGGCTCCAGTTACTAACAGAGAACACAAAGGCAAGGGCCGGTAGCGAGTGTTGTCACTTCGCACAGCAGCAAAGTCAATAACCCAGACAGATGGGGTGGTGAGCAAAGAGGAGACCAAGTAAGTGGGCTGTCAGGAAAGATCCCCTGTTGTAGAGAGTTGCTGGGAGGTATCTGGGAGGGTACCTGAGTCATCACAGCCGAGTCAGTCAGTCTTGCGTCTAGCAGGTGAGGAAGCAGGTTGTCACCAGCTCTGGTTAGCTCTGGGCCGGCTTTGTGCAATGCATACACAAGCTCTGCTTCCCAAGTAGGAGGACAAGGACCAGCAGTTTGAAACCCATCAGCCCTCTGCCTGCAGATATTGGCGTAAACCCTTGAAAGATCAAGGTGTGAGGTGTCTGCAGGAGGGAGGGTTGGCCACGCTGATACTTCACCTCCACGTTCTGTGTACTGCAGATCTGCATTTCCCTCCCGGAGAAATCCTGAGAGGAGCTATAGGTGCTGGGGGAGCAAATACCAGGTCTTTATGCATCCAGACCCTCCCGGTGCCTGGCTGATGTGCAGGTTTTTAGGAGAGCAAAGCTGCTTTGCAGTACTTGAGACCTACTGCTGTACCATTGCCAGGAGCTGAGGTCCCTCCCCTTCGTGAATACGATTCCTATTCCTCCCTTGCATCAGGCCCTGGTGGGTCCCTCTTTTGCTGCCAGGGGCTGCCTCCAAAGGAAGCAGCAGCTTTTTCTGGGCCACAGTTGCCAAAGCCCTGAGATAGACCTCTACAGCACAGCACTAGGGGTGTTTTCATCCTGAATTAAGATTAGATTTGGCAGAAGTGATGCCAGAGAAACCCTGGGAATTTCTGGCTTTGCACACACGCTCCAAACTCTGGGGCAGGGTGGAGGAATTCAGACATTCCTGTTCAGGATCACCCCAAGGGTGGGTTGGAGTCTGGCCTAGAGAGTTTCCCATCCTAGGGAATTTCCCCATTTGGGCTACTGGAGTCCCCAGTTAATAATGGTGGGACAATGTTTGAAACCCTCCGCTTTGTACTCTGCTCACAGTGCTGTTAAAGCTCCGGCACCCGCCCTGACATCCCACTTCATCTTCTCCCCTTATGGCTGCACGTGCAATGAATTTCTAGTTGTCATCTGAAAATCTGTTTTGATAAACATACCTAGGAGCAGGGGGTTGGATTCTGCATGTTTTGTGAACTTAATGCTGGATGACATTTTGAGGGAGCTTTTTTGAACAGTAAAATCTTATAGAGAGGTGCTAAATTTCATTCTTGCCCACTTAATATTGACAGTTTCTAGATCACTCTTAGATTTCTCACTATTTTTAAATGACCATGGAAGAAATGTATCTATCTGGGCCATATCTGCTTGTCTGCTTTCTCCTTTTTCTTAAAAATGTAGATGCTGAATGGGGGTTAAAAAATGAACAGCATTTCAGTCATCTGAGAAACTCTCCCCTCAGCGTGCTGGGTTTGACAACAGTGCTGGTGTGCAGCAGACAAGATCTTTGACTGGAGGTGTAAATCGATAGCCGGTTTATACTGCAGAAAAGGTCCAGCAAAGGACTATGCAGGGTCGATATAGGGACATGTACATAACTGTATGTTCCACTGCGCTCTCTAGAAACTGAGGGTGAGAGGAGAAATACCATCGTTTCCAGAAGCCCTGAAAAGAGAGCAGAAGTCTGCTCTGCAAAGGATGATACTAGTACAAAATAAGATATCTGCCCCAGAAAGCTGGGAGTGGAATCGATGCCGTGGTGCAATTTAAAGCCTCAGTATGTAGGCTGTGATTTTTGTTCTTTGTTGACTATCAAAACTGCTTGGGAATCTTATAAAATATCACCTCCAGTCACGTGCAAAGGATTTTAAGCAACCTAGACATTTTCTCCTTTTAAGATACACTGTGATCTACAGCTAGAAATGTAGATTTGCTTTTGTTGAAAAGCAATTTTCAGCATCAAGCTGGCTTTCTGGTCTCTTGGACAGAAAAAAATGCAACTGAAGGGGGAGGGGGAATTGTTTTTCCACCCTGCAAGAATATTTGCAATTTCAGAGACATTTCCCCACTGTAAATGAGGGAGAAAACAAAATAAAAAATTAAATGCTGCTTTAAGCCCTTTAAACATTTTCTTCAGCTTCAACCCATCATCTAAGCAAACAAGATGTCAAAATCATCTGGACTTCTTTTTTTTAAGGCAATGGGAAAATTTAAAAAAGCTGAAATTGTTCGAACGAATTCCAGACAGTGTGGAGAATTAGCTGATCACAACTATTTTACAGATTGCTTCAGCTTTCTCAAACTTGCACTTTTTTGAAGATAATTCCTGTCTACCCTGGAGGCTCTTGTCTTACTCTTGTCCTTAGTTCAGTGTAGAGCTTTGTTCCAGTGGCTGTCAGGTAAGAACCAATACGTTCAACAGGATTTTGACTTTCCTTTTGCCCTTGAGGTTGCCACCCTGAACATGACTTTACTGGGGCTATAGCAGCCAGACATGCTGTGCACAAGCCACCTGGAGAGGTGATAACTCTTCTTTAGCCTCCAAGTCACAACTTGCTGCTCTCGGAAGCCTGATCTTCCAATGCTCAGCAAGAAGATGGCAAATGAGTCTGGAAGCTGAAAACCCAGGGCACAGTTTTGCAATTGTGCGCTAGTTAGCAGTCATGATTTCATCAGGTCTCTGGACTGGTGCATACTGCTGTATGTAGGGACCTCCTGCCTGTCCTGGTGCCCCAGCAGAAGTGGTGCCAAAACCTTCTGGTTGCTTTTTGTAGGAGCTCCTCAGGATGTTTATTCTTGGCTGCCACCTGTGTGCATGTGGTCCTCACTGGGGAGATGCTAAAACCACCAGTGAGATCAATGAGAAGTGTTATTACCAGTCTTTGTGCTTCTCTGTTCTCTTTTGCCTTGCACTTTTGGCACTAGTTAGTTCCCATGGACTGGTCGCAGGAGTTTGCAAAAAGTAGCGAAGGAAAATTAAGCTGTAGTTGGTAGCCTCTGTTTGATGTAAAGGGAGTTTGTCTGCACTGGAAAACTTTTAGGGTTCACGTGAGCTTACATCAGATGTATTTAGGGGCAGTTCTTCACCCAGTGACTACAGCCGTGGGATCCTCATTCTGGTATTCGTAGGCCTTATGCAATAAAAGAAATAAATGCCTTTAGTGGGTACCTCTTGATAGAGTCTCTGTGGAAATCACTGGTTGTGAGAAAAAGCTAAGGTAAAGGCAAGGTGGGTTTGATAACTCTATATAAGGAGAAAAATCTTCCTTTACTATTGCTACTCGAGCTGCTTATGCAATCCTGTCGCTGCAGAGTTGTAACGGAAAAAGAGCCTCCATTATAAAATCCTGCAATAATTAACAGCCCCATCAGTCACAGGTCTGCCATTTGGAAGCTGCCTTTGCTTTTTCCATTAAGTTGGTAAATTTTGCCAAGGTGTTTTTCTTCAGTGTTTTGGCACTTGGCCCTGTTCTCAACTCTTATGGTATTGGCTGTGCAAGGGGTCCAGGAGCAGGGCTGAGGCCAGCTGGATCCCACGCTGCGCATTTGTCTCCTTTATAGCCCCATCAGTGTCACTGGAATGAAATTACGTGCTGGATTTTCCCCTAAGGCTTGTTCCCCTCACCGCCTTGGTCAACAGGGATTTTGGAAGCAAGTTTGGGTCGTGAAGGGTACCCCACCAAAAAAAGATCTGGACTTCAGTTAGGTGTGTTGTGTGCACCAGTGTTTGTACATAGCTGTACAAATCCGATCCTCACCAGAAAAAAGGTGTTCTTAGCACCTGGGACTCCTACTGCCCTTGGCATTCACATCAGGTTGGTCATCACCTTCCCCTCATCTTCCTGTGCTCTCATCGAGCAGCCAAATGCAGTGCAAGGTCTTTGCTCCACGCACACACGGAATTGTGTCCAGATCTTAAAACTCCATTGTTCCTTTGGAGGTGAGCACAGAAATGCAGGTTTTTCCGTGAAATGAATTTTAGCCTCCTCTAAGTCGTAAAAAGACTTCTGCTAGAGGTGTCCATGAAGAATCATCCTATTCTACTTCCCTTCCTACATCCCCCGAATGAACTGGGACAACAGCTCTCCCTGGACTCGGCAGTGTCTTCAGCCCAGCAGCCGTGTCCCATGAGCTGAAGTGGGCAGAAAACAACCAAGTCTGTCCAGCTGGAGATCTCTTGAGCTTGGGGAGGGTTTCCTGGTTAGCATTCGGCCAGCTATAGGACATGGTGAAAGAATACTGTGATTTGGCTATTCCAAGCCGTTGTTCCTTCATTCATAAACTAAAGCAGCCCCAGAGCTCCTGAAATGTGCAGCCCAGCATCAGGGTAGTGGAAACGGCAAAGAATGATGTGGTTCATCTCATTTGCTTCCCAGCTGACGCGGGACTGCTCCAGTATTTTGCCCCTCCAAGCCTGAAGATAGTAGTTAGTGGCTGGATTCCTATGTGGATTTTGACATTCGAGGCCAGGTTTCCCCACCGATATGTAAATAGCTGTGGCTTCATTTTAGCTGTGGGAAAGGGTCTCCTGCACTGGGGGAGAATCTGGCCCAGGGTAATGGATTGTCTCAGAGGATGCTTTCTTGTGCTAAAGCTGAGGCTTGACGGCAGGAGAAGAGTGGTCTCTAATCCCGTTTGATAAATGATTTGGTTTTGATCAGAAGAGAGGAGCAAGCTGCACTTTGGCATTGCTTTGCATATCCCAGTGCTCGCGCTGGCTTGGCTGAAACAAAGAACAACCTGTGGATGTCCTACACTGCTTTCTTCGGACTGAGGACTTTCTGTAGTTTACATTTTTGTCTCTGTGCCTCCAGCAGCCCTTGCCGATCAAGCTGTTAAATATCATCTCAAGAAGACGAGGGAATTCAGTCTTCAAACTTTCCACTGACAGTTTTAAGTGAGCTTAACCAAGGAGTTTCCTATGTTCGTTATTTGGCTACAAATCAAGGAAGCTGGTGGGGGAAGGGGGGGCTTCAGCTACCTTTCTCGTAAAAGTTTTCCTCTCTGCTGCTGTTTTCAATGGCACTTGAAGGCTTAAAATTGAGCTAACAGAAAGGTTTGTCCAATTCTCTCTCAGGCGTGAAAGGGTCTGCTTGGGAGTCTGCAGCTCTCACACATTCTAAAATTTCCTGCCCTACCAAGCTAATGAGAAAGTCATTAGTGGCAACAGCGTAGGGTGCTGAGTGGTTAGAAGCTGCCTCCATCTTTGCGTCTGGGTGTAAAAAGAGGAATAGATCTGTGTAGGATTTTGTATGTTTAGAATGTTTTTAAGCATGTGGTAAAGCGTTAGGACTCAGAATTTGTTTGCTGAGATGCAGGTGGCACGTCCCTCCATGTCAGCCCATTTTCTACCCGTGTCCTTACAGACATACGCGTGCACTCCTGGCATGTCTTTTGACCTTCCAATTTTGACTTTTTTTGCTATCCTCTTGCATTTCTGATGTTCTGACCTAGACGAGGCGAGTACCAAAGAGTAGCAGAGGCGAAGGGACTGCTGACCTAGCACTGATGACCCTGCAGCTCAAAACGCTGGTCTGGTCCTTGTTCAAGGCTTGATCAACAGCCACAGTGGGAAAACCTTCCACTGAATTCAGGGGACTTTAGATGACTTTAAAGTAGCAAAATGAGATCTCAGTCGGAAGCAAGCGCTGTTCAGCTGAGCACTCATTCTCCATTTCCCGGAGACATGTGGACACTGACACTGACTTTGCTAGACTTGTGATCAAGGAGAAGACCCTTAAGGGGGGGGCTAGTTCTTGTTACTAATGTTGTCGAAACTCATTATTTTTTCTTCTCTTCCAATTTTAGGGGATTCTGCTTTCTCTGGACTGTATTATGTTTTACCTGGTTCCTGGGATTCACACAGGGAAATTCTGAAAGCAAAATGAGATCTCAGTCGGAAGCAAGCGCTGTTCAGCTGAGCACTCATTCTCCATTTCCCGGAGACATGTGGACACTGACACTGACTTTGCTAGACTTGTGATCAAGGAGAAGACCCTTAAGGGGGGGGCTAGTTCTTGTTACTAATGTTGTCGAAACTCATTATTTTTTCTTCTCTTCCAATTTTAGGGGATTCTGCTTTCTCTGGACTGTATTATGTTTTACCTGGTTCCTGGGATTCACACAGGGAAATTCTGAAGGTAAATTACACTTTTTTTTCCTCTCCTCTTTCAACCACAGTAAAAACCAAGTGCTTTGGTATCAGTTTAGGACCATCATTTAATAATGTCTGAGCCTAGTGCACAGAATTAGATGCATTTATTGCTGGTTGTTGCAGTACTGATGATATAGATGACGCAGTTAACAGCTGGCAAAAGAACCGGTTTTTTACAGGTGATTATGTGCCCCACAGGATTTTCAGAAGTGCCTGTCTGTCTGGTGGAACTGGTGGGAGCGAGGCATTTTGTCTAAAATGTCACTGGCATCTACCTGAGCTTGCTAGGACTTAACTGCTTTTAGAAAGTGCCCCTTGAGGCTGGGGCATTAAGGAATTAAGTGTCTCTGGCAGACAGGTTTTTCCTTGACTTGAATGCAACCCAGTCATGCCTCTGCAGGCACAAAGGATGTTACACATATAGAAATGATGTGAGTTCTAAAAGTAAAAGCAAATTTAAGGAAGAAAAATCCCACGGGGGGGTTAATAGTAGAACGGCTATGTCTGGTTCAGTCCCTGTGCTGCAGGGGAGAGATCATACACCTTCACCCTGTCTTTACCCCCCTTCTCCAGGCATCACCTCCCTAGTGCTGCTGTAAACAGGACAAAAGGTTGGCGCACAATAATCAATGACAACACAAGAGGAGACAGAAAGTTTCAGAGTCAAAAGGAAAAATAATTTCTTTTACAGTTGATAGTGGGAGCTGAGCATCTCTGCAACATCTGTTTGTAAAGGAGCCATCTCCTCTTTGAAATAGCAACACCCCTTCCACCTGGATGCTTTACACGGGTATATGCTGGAACTGAACAGCTTCCTCTGCAATCAGCAGACAACAATAAGTGGACTAGCAGGCTCCAGGGCTCTCCTCCTAGTCTCTAAAACATGAAGGAAAAATAGAAAGTTGGTCAATGCTCAACTGTAAGCCAGCCCATGGAGCACTTTTTACAGGGGAGGGGGGGAAAGACCCATCCCTGCCATCAGCAATTTTGAAAAATGTAATATTTTCCAAATTCTGCTTCAATGCGAAAGAGGTGAACATCTGGCTAAATTACTTAGTCAAGCAGTTTTCAGAGCAAGTTTTATGTCAGCTCGTAAAGAAGCAGAACAAATACTGAGTCTTGGCGTCTCTCTTTTCAAGTAGATTTTAATATGCTGTTTAGATTCATCTCTATCCATCATTTTACTCCCATGATAATTATGGGATGGTGCCATGTCTTTTGATTGTTACCATCAATCTAAAGGAAAATCTTTCGCTTTGCTCTTATTGCATTACCTTACTGTGGTAGATAACTCCCCTCTGAGATGTACTCTCTGTGATAAAAGAATTTTAAAAATCTTGCATGCTTTCCCCACAGTCAGAGATAGGCTCTTCTTTGGGGTACCAGAAAGTAAAAACTTCCAAGGAAGCAAAGGCTGTAAGGAAACACTGGTGACCTGAGACTGTATTATCAGTCAGGATTTTCAAACATGAGATTTACAAAAGCAGTAAGAGCTTGTTCATAGATCTGTGTGAGGATGAAATTAAGCCAACGCCGTGGGCTTTTGAAAACGCTATAGTTATTACTATAAGGCTTAGGGGTATTCCTGCACACTGGAAAATGAGGGAGCGCAGAGGATGGTTTTTCCGTAAGTGTTACAAATCCAAAAGATCATGAGGTTAGTGAGTTCATCTGATGTTGCACTGACTAAGGGTCTGGGCGGTGACTTTTGGAAATGTAGCATTTATTCAACCCAATTTTAGCTGTGGGCATCACATCTTAGCTGCTGGAATCTAGGAAGCTGCAAGTTATTTCTCTCCTGCCTTTTGGCTGCTTTTTCTTATAAAGCTTTTTGTGTGGGGAAAGCGGGAAGGAAAGAAAAAGATGGGAAGGAGAGCAATAAAACATTTTATCCCCTCTTTCAGAGGTGATCATGTGGTTGTTTAGGAATCCCTGTGCATCTCACTTCACGCACAGAGTCTGCTAGAAATTTTTTTTTTCCCAGTTGCTCAAATTTTGCTACAGGAATGTTGCAACTAGCTTCAAGGCACCTGGGACCAGGCAGCTCTAAGTGAATGTTTTTTTAAATAATGTGTTTTGATGGAAAAATGTACAGAGGAAAAAAATTGAAGGGGAAAAATTGCTCTGCTAAACTTGGAGCTACTTAAGGAAGCCAAAATTACCTTGCATTTTGTGTTGGTTGATGTCATCCCATCATCCCAGGGGACGTGCCCCACCAGCCCGGGGCAGTCGGCATGGGATGGAGAGGCAGACGGGTTGGGTCCACAGGAGTCCTGAGCTGTGTGCCTGGACCTGGTACTGGAAAATCCACATACATGTCCTGCATGAGGTCTCTTTTAATCAGGTTTTGCGTAGGCATCTAGAATTTGGCTCTACCTTAGTGGGTTCTGAGGGAAAGGAGTGGTTGGGTTGTGCTTTTTTTTTTTTCCTTTTTCTTAAGCACTGTTGGATGCAGTTGCTAACGAGGCAGTTGGATTGGTATTGCAAACAGCAGCGGCATCCTCTGAGCAGGGAAAGGTCCTTACGTCTTTGCAGAGCCGTTACCAAATGAATAGCTCCCGGAGTGTTAAGCACCTCTGCCTAGTAGAGACGCACCACTGTCTGTCTCTGGGAGAGAACCTAAAAATACATGTAGAAGTTGGAAGCTGGAGTCTAGCTCCTAGTTTAAGTGGTAAATTTATTTCCTTAGGGCTAAATCCTGATGCCTTTGAAGTCTGTGGCAAAGGTCCCACTTGACTTCACTAAAGCCAGGCTTTGGCCTTTACTTCATGGGCTCTGGAGATTATCCAGTATGAAGATATGGCTGCGATTCCTCCCTTCAGTGCAGAGAGGGGAAGGCTCTACCTTTGCTATGCTGAGGAACAACCCTGCTGGGCAATATGGCAGAAAAAGAGGGGAGGACCGAGGATTTCGTAGTATGGGAGAAGTACCATTATTAACACTGGCACACGCTGCGCAGTAAATTATCCCCTCTGCATAGAGTGCGAAAACTTCCATCCCCTTTCACATCTGACGCATCTTCTCCAGGGTAGTCTCTGCTAGAAAATGAGTCAAGCTGTCTGAAATAAGGGAGGTGGGAATAAAGCTGAGCTCAGACAAAGTAAATATTGATTGACTTGTTCTTACATACAAAAGTGGCCAAGGTTTTTGCCAAAGTCAAGGAACAGAGGTTTTCTCATTATTCTCTTCCCTTCCTGGCCAGCAACATTACAGGCCTCAGACTGGCTTGAGTCTACAACCCTTCTGGCCAACACTGAGGTTCTCTTTTAAGTGCTAGTTCTCCAAATATTGGGTATTGTGCTGAATATGTAATAGTTAAGGGTGAAAGAGGCCAAATTGCAAGGCCCCTTTAGAGAAGGAGCTCGTCTTTTTTTTGGACAACCTTTGATTTACTTTTCCTTTTAATCTAGTAAAGCTGCAATCCCATGGTGTTAGCTGACATGCGGCCACCATTGGCACTGCCGTTATTTCTGATTGTTAAATTCTTACCTTGCAAGATCAGCATTTGGATTATACAGCCCAGGCTAGTTTCCCCAAAGAGCACTTAAATACGAGAGTTAGCCGGTCGTCAAGTAATGGGATTGCATTTGGGCAGGCAATAGAGGAGGAAATAGTTATCCTAGCTCATTTTCAACAGTGGTAGCGTCATGGTAATCATTACAGCCTCGTCTTTATAGAATCATAGAATAATTTGGGCTGGAAGGGACCTTTAGAGGTCATCTAGTCCAACCCCCCTGTGGTGAGCAGGGACATCTCCAACTAGATAAGGTTGCTCAGAGCCCCATCCAGCCTGACCTTGAATGCCTCCCGGGATGGGGCTTCCACCACCTCTCTGGGCAACCTGTGCCAGAGCTTCACCACCCTCATTGTAAAAAATTGTTTCCTTATATCAAGTCTAAATCTACCCTCTTTTAGTTTAAAACCATTACCCCTTGTCCTGTCACAGCAGACCCTGCTAAAAAGTCTGTCCCCATCTCTCATATAGGCCCCCTTCAGGTATTGGAAGGCCACAATGAGGTCACCCCGAAACCTTCTCTTCTCCAGGCTGAACAACCCCAACTCTCTCAGCCTGTCTTCATAGGAGAGGTGCTCCAGCCCTCGGATCATTTTTGTTGCCCTCCTCTGGACCTTCTCCCACAGGTCCATGTCTCTCCTGTGCTGAGGGCTCCAGAGCTGGATGCAATACTCCAGGTGGGGTCTCACCAGATATCTGTCTATACCATGTAGGTAACATCTTTTATCAGACCAAATGATCAAGCTGGAGTAAAAGAACAAGCTTTTGGGTGCCTGAGCACCTTTTTCAGGTCTGGGCACATTTACCTTTGCAGCTTTTCTCAGGTAGACCTCAGCATCTTCCTGGTTAAGTAGTTCAGCTGAGACTGCCGCCAGCTGGCTCCAGTTTGGGTTGCTGTTGCCTGCTAATCTGCCGTGGACTCTGAGCCGTGCATGACTCCTGTTAGACCTTGGGGCCAGAAACCAGAGGATTCTGCTTGTCTGTCCATTGCAGACTTCTCCTGGAGTTGGTGGAGAAAGTTACCTCTGGACATCAATCCCTCTCATCCTGTTTTGAACAAGGCACCCAGCTCCTCGGTGGCAAATGCTGGAGGCGAGTCTTACCTCTGCTGCTCAGTGGCAGCCATAGCTAATTTCTCAGCCCTTAACAAACAAAGTCTGGTTCCTCTAACCTATTAAAATAATTTAAGGCTGTAAGATGATCCTCTGGGAAAAAGTACTGCTGTTGAGAACCTTAAGTGGTTCAGTGAAATCTAGGTGCAATTTTTTCGTGCTGGGAGGCACCTTTGCTTCCCTAAACTCTCCAGAGTCTCAAAGATCAAAAGCTGCTTCTTACTAATTTGGAGAGAGACAGATACAAGGCTTTTGCTCCCTTTGAAAGTTCTGTTGCTTGCCTTCTGGGGATATAAAATTTTGCAATCCCAAGTCAGTCTGTTGCTCGAATTCCTCTCCAGCTGTGTGGTCAGTACTCAATTAAATCCCAGAGAAGTGGACTATTGGTGCTCAGTGGGAAATTTCCTTGTAGTGAGGTCAGCTCCCTCCAGAACATCTGGAGCTGGTCCCTGGTGGGAGAGGATAGCTAGCCAGATGCCCCGTGGCACTGATGCATTTTGGGAATTGTTGGTAACCAAGTTGAGCATGCACTTGCTCCTCACACAACGTGCAGAAGACCTATGTCCTCTCCGCTCTGATTATTCAAATGTATATATGTGAGAGGATGATTGGAGTTTACTGCATCCTGTTACCTTTTTGCATGGACCGATTTGACCTCTCCGTACCCATCCAGCCCTTGCGTTGCCCAACACCTCACATTTTCTTTCTTCTTCCGTTTCAGATGTGGATGTTCTTCAAAGACTGGGCCTGTCAGGGAAAAGGCCATCGAGCGGATGGTCCTCATCACGTACAGTTCCTCAAGGAGTTATTCCTTTCAAATCAGGGGTCATCTTCACTCAGCGAGCACGTGTTGAAGCACCAGCCAGCACCATCCTCCCCGCAGGCTCCAGCACTGACCTGCTCCTAGTGCTGAGCCTCTGCTCCCACCGCATCAACAATGCTTTTCTCTTTGCTGTCAAGAGCAAAAAGAAAAAACTGCAGCTGGGGGTCCAGTTTGTGCCTGGAAAGATCATAGTATATGTGGGCCACAAGCGCTCTGTATATTTTGATTACAATGTCCACGATGGCCAGTGGCACAATATGGCCATCGATATCCGTGGCCAGACAGTCACTTTATTTACTTCTTGTG
This sequence comes from Cariama cristata, assembly GCF_000690535.1. NCBI lineage: Eukaryota > Metazoa > Chordata > Aves > Cariamiformes > Cariamidae > Cariama > Cariama cristata. The sequence continues at coordinate 146,854 of NW_009622468.1, read as the reverse complement.
GGAAGCGCAGAGTACATGCGGATTTGCATTTTAAAAAGGACGAGGCATTGGATCCACGTGGATCTTTCCTCTTTGGGAAGATAAACCAGCACTCCGTGCAGTTTGAAGGAGCCATCTGCCAGTTTGATATTTATCCTTCTGCCAAGGCAGCTCATCATTACTGTAAATACCTGAAAAAACAGTGCAGGCAAGCAGATACCTACCGGCCAAACCTGCCCCCCCTCATCCCTCTCCTGCCCAGGGATCCCAGTGCCTCCCCGAGTACCCCACAGCATACGGAGCCCTCGCTGCAGGGTCTGAAAAACCTGACCACTGCTGCCCCACCCTTGGAGTTTGGCAGGGTCACCGCACCCCTCAAGTCTCGGGGTTCAGCTGCAACAACCATCACATTGGTATCATCCCCACCATCCCTGCCACGGCTGACAACCAAAGCCACGAAGGTCACAGTGGCCCCATCTCCTGTTCCATCGAGTACTGAAACACAGCCACCCACCCGTTCACTCCCTCGGGGGACGGTGACGACCCTCAGGGCGTCTCGGCCCACTCCCAGCACGCGCATGGAGAAAACTTCCCTTCCCGCTGCCAAAAAGACCCCACCGACAAGCCAGAGCCCTGCCACGGCCAGCAGGAAGGAGTCTGAGCAAGAGACCAAAAAGAAGATTAACCAAAAACCCACCGTTGAGCCCTCTGAAGCAGCCAGTACTGTAAAGCCAATGAGGAGGATGACTGATAACACAACCAGCAATGTTCACTTTGTCACCCTAAAGCAAACCCCGCTGAACCCAAGCAATGGGCCCGTTCCAAAGAAGCACGTGCCGTCCCCCACCAGGAAAGCAGACCCTAGTAACGTCCCTCTGGTGTACACCAAACCACCCCCGGGGTCTGCCCGTCCTGTCTCCAGGGCCAGGACGCAGGCTTTCAACCTCACAACTCCAGCTGCGACTGATGGCTATCAAATCTTTGACCCCCTCGGACCCACTCCTTTTCCATTTTTACTGGGATATCCAGGAATGAAAGGAGAGAGAGGACCTCAGGTAAGTTCAGGCTCTTAATGTAAACTATTTGTGGTCACAGCTGAGCTAAATGGTTGGCAGACCTTAACCTACAAGGGTTTCTGTAAAGCTTAGCAGAGTGTGATAACTCAAAATAGTAGCCAAACACTATTACATTTCTGATTATCACAATTTTGGCATATATATCAGTGTAAATGTGAGTGCTCTGTGATGGTGGATGCCCCTTTAAAGTGTTTGATTAAATTTGCTGCTTAATGTTAGACTTAAGGAAAAAAAAAAATTTCAAAATCCCACCTTCCTCCTTACAAGTTGCTGGTTAAAATTTTGATGGCCAGGTTAGGGCTGTTTTCCATACCCCTGGTTTTTCTCAAGGCCAAGAAGGCAGAACTGTCTGTCACCTTCCAAAGAAAACCCAGGTGCCTCAAAAACATGCCACAAATTAACTATTTCTTAACACTGGTTATTCATTTGTTTTGTACCTGAAATTCACCCTTCCAGAAAAGTGCCCTGTTTCAGCAAATGCAAGTACAGAGCTTGCTTCAGGATTTATTTTTGTTAAACAAACTCCCCTCTATTTTTATGGTATAAGTTACTTTTTTTTTTCTTATAGCATGCATTTAAAACGTGCAAAGAGTTTCCTTTATAAATTTAACTACTGCATTCCACACACAATAACCACTCTCAGGGTGTATATCTTGGCCATCGTAAAAGTATACACACATTCTGTAATGCTAAAAGCAGTCAGGCCACACTAATCATCCGCTAGCTTTTTTTTTTCTTTTTTTCCCAAATGCAAGAATGCAAACAGGATCTTTAAACTGGCCAGCTTCTAGGAGGATTTGGTGTTCCAACCCAAGCCTTTTGCTCTATCGTGCGTACGAGACAGGGGTTGTACATGTAACATAAGTTTCTCCCAGACAGAGTCTTTGGTTGCCAAGTTCCAGCCTAAAGCAAATTTTTACAGCTGACTTCTTAAAATAGTGAAAGAAAGATTTACAATGGAAATATTGAGACTGGCTTCAGGAACACGATCGACAGCACTTGTGTCTGCAGATGTGCTGCTCGTTGTTGCAAGTAACACCTGAAGTGAAACAGTTGTGTTTCCCTAAGCCCTCAATGGCTTGTGTACCTTCCAGGTTTGCATTGCCTGCCTGTCCCATTTCAAAGCCGTGCGATGACCTCTCCTCTCATCATTTGAGGGGGGAGTCACTGGGGGGTGTTTTGTTGGAAGGTTCCCATCGCTGGGAGAGATGAAGGTGCAGGGGCAGGCAGCCCTGCGCTCCTGCCGGACGTTACAGGCACGCATCCCTGATGTCATCTTTGTACTTGGAGAAGTTTTGCTAAATCCCTGAGTAGACAGAATGAGCTTCAGCGATTGTATCTTTGGGCAGTCTTCTGTGTTTCGTGGAGAGTGGTTTCAGGCAGATTTCCAAGAGGAGAAATTCAGCAATTGTGAACTTCTCTTAAAACACTCCTTACCTGTAAGGGGTAAATCTGAGCCCAGTGAAATCCTGACCTTTTCTACCTTCTTGCCCTGCGAGTGTCACGGGGGTGACCAAGCTCCAAGCCCTCACTTCCCTCTGCAATGTAAAGAGCTTGTTATTGAACTGGAGTGGAAAATCCCTCTCAGCTTGTGAATCATAGCAAAGAAACGGATTCAGGCTGTGAAGCGCTGAGGGAAGAGATGGCAGGATTTTTCCATCCTGTCTGAGAACAACTGGAGTCCTGAATTGAGGGAAAGGAGAACATTTTAAGGCTCTGTCTGGCCTTATCCTCTTTGACTGCTGGAAACAAAGTCGGCACTTTGGGAGGGAAAGGTTATGGCTTGGCTGGAGCTGGCTGCTGTGCAGTGCTCGATAGCTCCAGTGACTCACTCGGAGATCTTGTACCATATTTTGTTGGATGTCTCTGACGTGGGAAGAGAAAGAGGAGAAAAGACCGGAATGGGGATGACATGTTGAGAAATTAATGTAGCACTTCTATGGCCAGACGAGCATGTTTCAGAGCAAGCGCTGATAAATGCTCTGTGCTTGAGTAATTACCTGGCGCCGTCCTCGTGTTGTTGGGCAGAGGTTTCTGATGAGGTCAGCACAGCCCTTCCTGCGCTGCTGTGTGATATCACAGCCCAGCGCTTTCCCTGGACGGGGCAGGTTATGGGCTGGGAATGTCATTCACAGAGTCTGGCAGACGGGTGGAAGGATAAGATGACTAGTTTTCCCAGTTTTGTTGCATGATACAAGGTCTCTTGAAGAAGACTGTCGTTCTGAGCAGAGAAGTCTGTATGGGAAACTACTTCCTACCTTTTCAGCAAGAATTGGGGCCACCTTGGCAATGATTTATGGGCAGAGGCAGGCTGGCAGCCAGCAGCCCTCTACGCGTTCAGTTTCTGCTTAGAAAGGGCCATCCTTCATCCTGATCATCCCAAAATCAGGATGTGAATGACAGCCGCGGTGCTAGGCAGTGATGACTCCGGCACTGTGGTCTCTGTGCAGTTCTAGCTTTGTGAATGCTACCAAAATAACTGTGGTATAATCTTAGCTGTGCAGGAGGGCCTCATCCCTACAATTGAGGGAGGTGTCCACGTGCTTAGAGTGCAAGCAAGGGGCTAAAAGGATTTGCTCACCTAGCAATAAAAGGCAGCACCCTCCGTAGACGAATCTGTCCCGAAAGACCACCACGGTGCTGCGCAATAGGAAGTGTAGACGCTGCATCCCACATGCAACTAGTGATAGAGCATTAATTCTTCAGGAATGTTGGGTTTGCTGGGTGGCTAGAGGAGGGAGGATAATATGTTCTTAAAAAAGAAAAATTTCTTGGGAACCATTAATAACCACAAGCATTTGGGATCTCGGCTCTACATTTCTTTTGGAGGGGGGAAATAGCAAAAAAACCACCCAAACATCATGCTAAGTCAGTAATGCAGCACTGACTCAGCAGCTGGCAAAGGTCCCTCTGAATCATCCCAACGGCTGCCCGCAGCACCTCTGCCGAGCTTCGCTCGAGGTCTCCCGTCCTTGCGCGGGGCCAAGTGGGCCTTTGCTCAGCTTGCAGAGCAGTGTGACCCCAGCACATGGCTGAAAGTAGCTTGGACACTGACAAAAGAAAAAATACATAATGAAAAACAGTAGTTTTTTGCCAGGATGTCAAGCCCTCGAACCCTTGTAAGGCTGTGATGTGATAGGCGTTTGAATCCTTTGGTGGATGGGGTATCATTTGCTTGTCTGTACCAGCAGCAGGTTTGGCGGGGAGATGCAGGGGGCTGTAGCCCCCTCCCCTGCCCATCAGCACCATGGCTGGGATGTGCACACTCTGTGTCATGTGGTAAAGCTGTAGCAAACCCCTTGCCCTGGCGCAGATGGGGTCTAGCTGGGCTGTCCACAGTGTACCCCAAATTGGACCTTTCTCCTCCTATATAACAAGACTGTAACTCCATAGCTTTTTGACCTCTACAAACAAAAATAACCCCCATATTGACTCTTTTGACAAGTGTCTGAGAGTTATTTTTAGAGCAAGAAAACCATACCTGATGCCGAGCGTGCAGAGGAGCGGGCTGAGTTCACTAAGAGGCTGTGGAAGCACCAAGTAATGCAAGAGGACCAGGGAGGGAGGCAGGGTGTTTCAAACGAGTCCCCGAGTATCCAAGTGGGAAGAGTCCACGGGCGGCTGCGCCAGCAACCTCTGGTTCCCATCGGCATGGAACGGGGCATGGCCAGGAGCCCCGGGTTCGAACCCCGATGGCAGCAGCCCCAGCCCAGGCGGAGGTGTGGCGTTACCCTGGCAGGCAGCCTTCTTTCAAAGGCAGATGTGTTTCTGAGCGCGTCCCCGGTCTAGACTGCTCCAGCTGCCATCTTCTGCACGAGCAGTTTGTCTTGGAGCGCAGCTCCTTTCATAAAGAAGCAATCCTTGCCAATTCAATCAGTGGTTGGGGAGAGAGAGGTGATTGGGAACGCTGATAAAATATGAAGTGCCTATTTCCAGTCCTTGTACCAGAAAAGGCTGCTCAAGCTGACAGTCTATGATAAATTACAGAACACACAATGTGTTTGAATGTCTCTTAATGAGTGAGTCATATTAATAAAAAAAAAAAAAACTACCAGAGATCACACGCTTTGTATAGTACATGGGAAAAGTTTTAGCCTCGCTCACACAGTTGGATGACAATTTTTCACTAATTTGACCAGAACTATCCCCAAAGGGAAATCTTCTTGCAGGCAAATGACTAAGCATCAGAGAGCTCTATTTGTGTAAAGCAAAGTTC
>NW_009622468.1:125693-141552 GCF_000690535.1 Cariama cristata | reverse complement strand
AGAGCGGTAGTTGAAAGTGTGATTGAGATAAATGTGCTGCAAAGGATGTAGGGATGTATTGTATAAATATATACAGGTATTTTTATAAATCTTTAAAAACAGCAAGTGAGTGATAGAGTATGGGATCCCTCTATTTCTTCACACCCCTTCAGACTTCCTTCCAAAGTCTGAGATTTGCTTGAAAGTCTGAAGTGCCTCATGTAGAGGCTGTTCCTGAAATGTCTCTATAGAAAAACTGCTTTCATGAAGCTGGAATACTAATATTTTGTTATGTATTGTGCTGCCACTCTGTTAGGAATCCAGTCATGGACAAGGACTTGTCTGCGATAGGTGTTGTACAGACCCAGTATAAACATCTGTGCCTATTGCGGAAATCATATTACAAGACTGGCTTTCCACCAACACCTCGGTTCCTGCCAGAATTATGAGGGTTTTTTCTTTTTAGACTGGTTGAAACCCAGATGTATCCAAATTTAATATGATAAGCCTGCCTTGGAGAAGAAAGTAACCAAAGTGCTGGATTTTTTTTTTTTCCTCCCAAATTCCAGATTTGTTTTAGGCAGTACTTCAAGCCAGGTTTTAATTTAAGTCCTGTCTCCTCTGTGCAGTGCCTGGCAAGGAAGGTGAGGAAGGGTTGGCATGTCTTTTGAAGATGAGGTCTTCTCCTCCTCTTCTGTTCTCCTGAGCAGGGGATTTTTAATTCTAGTGCTGCCCCTGTAGCTGCTCAGTCCCTCCGTGCTGGTGCTTTCCAGACGTACAAGGCTGAACAGCAGATTTGTGGCAGTGGCCTTGCATATGAAATATGCCTCGTCTTCCTCCAGGAAGAAAACAAGACAGGTTCTCTGTCTGCAGGAGTAATGTTACTGCTCAGAACTTGATGCCAATGTGAAGAGAAGCTTTTGATGCCTTTTCTGAACTCCCTTTTAAGTTGGCTTTTACCACATGTATTAGCATCTGAGAAAGAAGAATATTCTCTCTTCGGTCCTTGCAGTGTTTTGCACAGTGCAGGATGCCCACCTCTGAAACAGCCTTCTCTGGGATAAAGGAGAACTGTACCCCTGGTGCTGTGCAGGGGTCCAGAACAGGGGAGGCAGAAGTACCTTGGAGAGACCTTAAAGTATAGATGTGTCAGTCTATCGGGGCGCACTGGAATAGGAGCTGAATTGTGGCCTGGGTAATCATCAGCTATTTGCTGCTAGGCTGAGTACTTGCGCCTGGGGAAACGATTACAGGAATACTTTGCTATCTGAGCAAGTTGATTCAGTAGTCATTCAAAAAGAAGCGAGCCATTTCCCAAATCACCAGCACCAATTCCTGTACCGATGATGCTTTCCTTCAAGCCCTCTCCCAACAGGTTCAGCCTTGCTCAGGTTTTGAGATCTGAAGGCACCTCGCTCCCAGGGCATTGCTGCAGGCAGAGGAAGCAGCGTGAGGAGGGTCGTGATGTGGGAGAGGCAGAGGTATAAACTGGCTGATCTTGGCAGCAAGAGGAAATGGTGAGATTTCTCTTGTCCTCAGGGTCCAATGTATTTCCCTTTCAGACAACTTAGCTTAATTTTCCATTTAGAATTTGAAGCTCAAAAAGCTAAGGAAAAAAAAAAACGCGCTTTTGCGCCAGAAAGTTTCCCAGCAGCAGCTTAGAATAAATCCTATAATCATTTGGTGGGATCAGTCATTGTTGCTAATGCTACCGTGGGAAACTGAGAAGGGTTAAACTTTTATGTGGCTACCATAGCTGCTTCACAGAACTGTTCAGGCTGGTTAACGTTTCAGCTGTTTGGCTTGAGAAGAGAGAGAGACATTATCTGCTTCTGCCATGTTTCTCCTTGATCTCTGATTTTGCTTTGTGTGATAACAGGGTGTGTGTTCTCTGCCTTCAGTTTGCAGAATGGAGTAGGCGAGAAGCCAGAGAGACAAGAACCAAAGTGCTAGGACCAGTAGCTCGTTGCGGGAGGCTGTCGGCTTTGCCGATCTCGTGGGGCATCCGTGCAATGGAAGGGCAGGAGCAGAGAAGCGATACCTTCCTCCAGCTGCCAGGAAGAGGAAATCTTCCTGCCTTTCGGACCACTTCCCACTGCTCCCGATGGAATTCCCCAGGGGTGCTCCAAAGGGTACAATGGAAAGGTCCACACAGGCTGTGTGTGATCAGTTTAACTCTTCCCTGCGTTAGGAGTGAGGCTGAAGATGTCTCTGGTGAGCGTAGGGACTGCGTGGGCCTTACCTTCAGGCAGACTCTTAGCAACTTGCGGCGTGGTGGCTCGTTGATGGATGTCTCTTGCTCTCCGTGTCTCGCAGCCTTACGTTTTAAGTGGGACTGCATCCATCATCTGTAAGTAGCTGGGCCCTGGTCCAGTCTTATTCTTCTCTGGCTGCCTCTCCGGATGTGCATTTTTCTTCGTGTGTATTTCAGTATTGCTCTCCCCAGGCAAAGCCAGTTGTCTGACGTGGGCCTCTTGTTCAAAAACTTGAGTTGGATGATAGAGAGACATATGTACAGGGCAGAGGAGAAATGACTCAATGACTCACTAGGAAGGCACAGTACGTGTCACATCCAATTCAACTACCAAGGAACTGTGTGACAAGCTAGAAGGTGGTCTTGCAGTGCATCATGTTTCACAACTACCTGTGTTCATCCAGCTAACTCAGTCCTCTTCCACCTTGGCTTGCTTCTGATTTATATGTGGTCACACTTTGGCCTTATGCAGTTATCATAGTGGCTGGCACCTTTCAACCACTCATCCCACAGTCTCTTTATTCCTCATACTCTTCAGGAGAGGAAAAAGCTGAAGGAAAGGCAAATTAAACCAAAGCAAAGTGAGAGGAACTCTTCAATTATGCACTGCTCTTTCTATGCTGTTGCAGCTAGGTGCCTTTCCCTTAACTCTGTATTCTCACTCCAGTGCAGGTATTAACTCTGTCCTTATTTTTCGGTTAGGTTCAGTTTATTCTGAGCAGCCCACAATTTTGGAGAAGGCTGTTACTCAAGTGGCCAAGTACAATTGCAGCTGCTGTTAGCGGGAAGGTGGAAAAGGTCACCTCAGTTCTGGTACACAGGGAATGCAGTTCTCAGCCAGTTGCATCTTCTCTTTTACTTCTCCTCCTAGGGATAAATGGGGATGGCTTTTGATACAGAAGACGTTAAAGACTTGAATTAATCTTTGGTGAACTCTATTAACTGTCACTGCATCAGTTGCATTGGATTTATGTTTGGATAGTTATGTTCCCAACTAAAAGGGCAAGGGGATTTTTTTAATAAAAGCTTGGATTCTGGAGCACAATTATACATGAGGCTTAAAAACCCCTACAATCATGTGTCTATTTGCACAGCTGTATAATTGCATTATGCATGGGGGCCTGAGCTGGCACAATGGCAGGTTAAAATGCTATGTATATTGCTAAAATGAAGGTCAGCTGTATCAATGAGGGTTGTTAATACAAGGACCAGTAATACTGTGTTAGCCAGCAATAAGCAACTTGCAAAGGGGTCAGATGAAGTGTCCCAGGCTGTAGAGACTGGAAATCTCCAGGCCAAGCAGCGGTGTTGGGTAGTAGCAGTGAGTGATACGGTGGTCCAAGTCCATCCCTGTGTCTCAGCGTGGGGCATTCGCTCTTTTACGTTGTGTCGGCTCTTACACTTTCAAAACAATCCTTTCCTTGTCACCTTCACCGCAGACAGAACTAACTACAGGAAAAAAATGTGTTATGATTCATTTGATGTCCTGATGAATTAGTAGCACGAAGAGGCTTACCCTGGGCTTTGCTTACTCCTCCCCTGATTTTTTTTTATAGTGGACCAAGTTTGGCTGGATGTCTTTTAAAAAAGTTTGCTTCTATACACATTGATTTGCTGCTTATGTGTAGGAGGGTTAGTAATATTAGGGGAGCATTTATTCATCAGTTACCTATAGGGTTCAGGCAAGTTTTCTGCATTCAAAATCTTATCCTGGGCATGAGATTTAGGGTAGGGATCTCCAGGGTTTATTTTTGTTGCTAAATCATGCACTTGATGGCTCCAGAAAACTGCAATAGAGATCATGAACTTTTCACTCTTCCTCAGGGCCAGTAATACGCTGCGGAGCCTGAGCAGTTCTGCCTGGCAATCCTTCAGCAGCACCAGGGTCAGCCGGCAGCAGGCTCTGCTCGGGGCAATCGTGCATGCGAGGTCCTACGGAGATGACCCCGGTGGGAAGGGAGCGAGGCCGTGCTGGGGCCGGCGTGTGGCCGCGGGGCTGGTGCTGTACCTGCTCCATGCGATACACCCGTCTTCCCCATGGAACGTTGCTCCTGGGACCTGCTCTCCTTCCCACCACGCAGTTGGAGAGCTCAGGCTGCCTTCCAAACATCCTTTAGTCTGCTGCTCTGGATCTCTCTCTCCCCTGGATGCAATGAAAGCTTGTCTTTTGTAACAAGCTACTAGAATATAAATCCTCTGGGAGATACTTTAATTAACAGTTATTCTTGTTAGACATGTTTGGCTTGGGGGAAAAGAAGTTTTGAGGAGTTATTAGGAGTTGCAAATAGCTCTCCAGAAATCTGAATTCTCCAGTCCATTGAGAAAATGAATAAATAAATGAACAAATTCAAAGGAGTTGAAATCTCATTGGTTAAGTATTTTTTTCCTAACCTGTTTCAGATCAGTGCACAGCTGGGCGCCTGATACCTCCGCTTTGTTCTCACCCTCTTCCAAGAACCCTCACTACACTGACATGTATGAGCTGACCTCTCCTGTATCACAGAGCCGTATTTAAGAATTTCCAACATTGGCACCAATTTTATTACATTTTATAACACACGGCCTTAAAATACGAAGTGCTGGGATGCGATTATGTTGTGATTCATGTAGGAACCTACAATACCAAGAACTATACATCCTCAGCTGATATATATTACAACACACAATGTTCTTCCCTCACCAAGGTGCTAACACGTTACTTCTGTTGTGTGCTAGCATGCAGCAGGAAACTCTGAAGCTAAGAGACAGTTGTGTTACCTCTGTGTTACAGCACGGGGCCAGGAAAGTGGAAGCGTGAAACGCAGCTGTGATCACAGGAAAGCGATCCACAGCAGAAAGACGTGAACTCTCTGTCTCTACTCTATGGAAATATATGCTTCTGCAGATGTTATTGTGCAAGGCTTTTTATCCCTTTATAGTAATAGCGTAAGTTGAAAGGTAATTCTGGCTGTGGTGTTATAACTGGCCCTTCCTCCCTAGGTCTTCTCCAAATGGTTGTATTATGGGTCTCTCTGAAACACTGTCAGGAGTGCCATCCTGTTGTAGAACCGTCATTAATACTTATTTTTATTTTTCTAGGGTCCACCAGGTCTTCCGGGCTTACCAGGACCACCTGGCAAGAGAGGTTCCCGAGTAAGTAGTTTAAAAATTTCTATCCAGTTGTACCTGCATCTGCCTATCTTACTGTTCCAAGGGCTGTTGTATGTTACTGTGACTGAGTAATGATTGCTTCAAGCCACACTGTTGAGGTCTGGCCTTCCTCCTTTCTCTCATTCCCTGTTAAAGGTTTTCAGGAGGCCACACTGGTGATTTGCAGCCTCCCAGAGCTAAGGTTTGGCATCAGCAAAGGCTGGGGATGAACGTTTCCAAATGACTGTCAGAAGAATGAGCTCTATCTGTCTCATTTTGTTTCCAGTATCCATTCCTTCTTGTAAACCCAGTGCTGAAGATTAGCTTTAGCTGCTTTTTGTCCTGTTCCTCACTCTCCCTAGCTTCCCAAATTGCTTTCTTTGAGGTCCTTCACTGTCACTATGCCTTCGCTCATAGGACCATGGTCTAGAAGCAAAGATTCAATACATAAAGATGAGCTTTTGTGTTCCCCAGACTGAGACCTGCTCTCTAACCTCCTTTTCAAGATCTGGAGCAAAATGTCTTCGCTGTTCTACAAGATCAATTGCAGATTCCTGAATTTCTTCCTCCTAATGTTAAATTTTGATGCAGATCTTTGAACATTGAGTGCTATGCTGAGGAAACATCTGGTGCTGAGTGCTGCAGCTAGTTGTGAGAAAAGCTGGGCAGCATGCCTGACCTGGATACAGTTAACTGTTGGCATCATTTTCATGGTAGCATGGTGCTGTCTCACAAGGTACGGTCATGGAGCCCGTTTCCTGAGCACTGAGCTGATGTGGGTTGGAAATCAAAAGATGCAAGTGTCTGAGGCTGGAAGAAGGGAATATTTGGATCCGTGATCCAGGCAGCATCCTGGCCTGGCAGCAGAGGGAGATTTCCTCACACATACTTGGCTAAAACTCAACCCCGTGTAATGTCTTTAAAGAACAACCAAGAGGCTAAGAGCTAGAAGGCTGTGCATTCCCTGAGGACACTTGTTACAGGCCTGTGAGATCTTGCACTAACCGGTAAAGATAAACACACCTCCTTTCTACAACAGTAAAAACCAAAGGACCCCCCTGCAACCCAGGCATGAATATCAGGAGGCCTGAACACTGGTTTGGACCGTAAGTGTAAGGCATTAGATAGCACCACGCTCATGTATTTTATAGACGGGACAATCTGTTCCACATTAGGTATGTCCTTCAGTGAAACATCAGCATGGCTGGTCCTACAGCCCTGATGTCTTCTGTTTACAAATACCTGCGCAGCAACCGCATCAGCAAATTGCCCTGAGTTTGCAGTTTTTAGCAAGTCCCCATTAAGGCTCAAAGTTTGTTCTTACCCCAGCTCAATACTCATGAGAGATGTTTGGTGTTAGTTCTTGCAGTTCTGTGGTGTGCAAACTAGGCTCCACGTCTGGAGACCCCAGCTGCATCCCCTGCCGGCTGTGCGAATGACCAAGTTTCAGCTCTACATCCACACTCCGCTACCTACCAAAACTTGAGGTTTTTCTGAAGAAAAAAAACATTGTGGAAGCCGTGTCGTAACTTTCCACGTTATTCCCCAGCTGCGGCATGCTCCGTCCTATATTTAAGATGATCCTCTGAAAGATGATAAGCAACAGAGGATTTCTGAGTTTAGTTCCTGCCAGAGGTGCTGAGAATCAGCCCAGGAAAGAGTTCCCAGTTAGGAAGCGCTCAGCACAGCTGAGCCTGGCTTGGCTCGGACCTCCACAAAGAGGCTGTGCTAATTTTGGGAGGGGGTAAAAGGGTCACTCTGTAAATGTCTGGCCTGGAGCACTGGAGACAGAACTGCTCTGTGCATAAGTTGTTTTGACTTTGCAACGTGTTTCTTCTAGTATTTTTTTTTTTCTTGTGGCTCTTCGGGGTTGAAGGATTTCATTGCAAAGAAGAGGAGCTGCCAGAAACTAAGACAGGCTTAGGGGAATTCTTGCATCTTTTGCTTTTGTTGTGCATGACCCACTTAAAAATAAATGTGCAACACTGCAGGGGTTATGTTCTACCTCTGATTAACCTGATCCTCAAACAAAGCAGCTGCAGAGTTCTTACACCAGCACAGCCCATGGGTAACCCATGAGGTGTCCCATGAGGCTGCAGCCCAAGGCTGGAACTCCTGCGGGGAGGCGAATATTGCGTGCAACTTTGCAGTGCTGGATGCCAGGGAAAAAGAAGGATTTTTTCCTGTCACCAATGCAGTTTATGGCCTAAAGCATGAGACATAATTGCCCTTGTTATAGCTTGCATAATTTCTGCATTATTAATGCTTATACAATTACTTGGCTCATTTGAGAATCTAGTAGCAGCATTTGACTCATGACCTTCTGTAGCTGTGAAATCCGTAAAGTTGCTCTCTTGCTGATGTAGCGCAGGATTTCCACTCCTTTGAATTCCGTATTGTCTCTTGTTTTATTTCCCTTTCTCCCCCAACATTAGTCAGGGTAAAATGAAAGCTCTGATTAGCTTTTGCTTTGAGGGTGAGATTGTGGTCAGTGACAGTTTGTGAGACAAGCTGGCTGATCCCACTATTCTCTCTCCCTGTTTCCAGCAGGTAAGTATCCCTAGACTTGCCTGTGCAGTCTGAATGTTGCTCTTCCATGTAAGCAGTGTCAACTCGTTTGCAAGAACAAGCGCCAGTCTTTGTAAAAGCATGGAAGAGGTGGTGTTCAGGACACATCTTGGCATTCAAGTGCAACCCAAGGTAGGGTAGCTAAGTGGATAGTGGCAGTCGTCTTGAAAATGACAATTTCTCAGGGTTGGTTTTTTTTTTTTAAAGGCCAATTTCCATTTTAGGAGCGTAGAATTAATTTTATGCTCAGTCACTCAGCATCAGGGACCCATTGAGACAGATTCAAACTATACCTGTGCTCTATTCTCTGCAACTATGAAGGCAGAGATATATAACAAATGAAAGCTGGGTGGTGGTTCTTCTCCTTATTGCCTAAGGGCCTCCAAGGGAAAGGAGTAAAAATGTTGCAGTTCTGATGACTGGAAATGATGGCTAATAACACTTTCTCAGGAGCTCTGCAAACCTGTATAGATATTTCTGTACTGACTATGTGTGCTTTACAGGAAGGTTTTCTCTCTGTCTGCATCCAGCTAGGATTGTTTTCAGCTTTTATGTCTGCATTAAAGAACTGAGGCATAAACAAGAGATCTGTCCACACCGTTTCTCCTCAAATAAATGTGCCGTGTGCCTTGGCAAGTGTCTGTGTAAGATCCGAGGTGCCTCTTGAAGAGCATGGCAATTCTAACAATGAAGGGTTTCCCCAGCTTTAAGTGATGTGAAAGCACTTTGTCGGGCGTGTGGTGGGACAGCTTTTCCATGGTTGTGTGTGTGCGTGGTGGCCCTTGGGTGTACGCACGGCAACCCGAGCAGAGCAGTTCTGTGCAAGCGATGGGTGTTACACTTCATTTCTGCAGATGACCTTTGCATTTCTTCAAACATCAGGGTTTAATGGGGAGGCAGTGACCGAGGCTGGGTTTTGCTAGCAGAGCTGTGCTAACAAGCTCTACAAGTAACTGTCAACAAAGGGCTCCCGGCGGAGCAATAACTTCTGCACCATTGTAGGTTATTCCTTCCTCACCCGGGACTCGATGAGCTTGACTCCCATGCTGTCTGCATGAGAGGTTTTTACCAGCACATCTATGTTGATCACAAATGGTGACTCATTCCAGTCCTCACCGGTACAGTTAGACCAGCAAACTACCCACAATTTATTCAGGTCTGCAGAAAAATACTGTGAACCGTGATACTTGGTCTTCAATGCTGCCTTCCAGACGAGTGCTGTGTAAATCCTAGTTATCTGTTTCCCTCCTAATGTGAAGGAGGCAGCAAGCTGACACGTGACAGATAGGAGTCCGGTTGTTGGCTTCACTCCCGGGACAGCAAGAAAAGAGCTATGGACAAACTTTCCAAAACACGTGAATAATTTAGGAAACCAGGTCCCACTGGAAGTCGATCTCCCTCTCTAACAGGTGAGCAAACTCAGGTAGAGGGGAGGGTTTTCCCCATGTCCATGCAACAGGTCAGAGGCAGAATTAGGAATAAAAATCCTGGCATGCTGCAATTGCTCTTGTTTCATTTAACCTCCCTGAAAAAATGCAGGAGAAATCCAAATGGATGGGTGAAGAAAATATATGTGCACTCACTGATGCCTTGGGATGCTCTTGCCATCCTCCTGTGAACCTTAGCAGCTTGGAAGATTGCAAGGTCCCAGTGTAACATGTCCCTGTTACATTTGGTCTGTGCTTGCAAAAAATCTCCCTTTCCTTCAAAATGCAGGGCTTCCCTCCTAAAACAAGCAAGGACTTAGTCAGCTGTAGAGGTTCCCCGGTATCCCCATTCCATTAGGAAGATTTTGCAATTTTTGAAAAGAAGTGTTTAAAGAAACAGTTTGTTTGGCTTCACTTCAAATATTTAGCTCATTTTTCAGCAAGCCAGAGGTCAGAGTGGGATCCATAGGTCAGGAGCAGAAAAAGTTGCTTTACACAGTGAAACCCCAAGGCATAATGAGTTTTGGATGAGTGGTCATTCCTCTGACTGAAGCTTTCTAGCATTTAGCAGGAGTTTGGAGGATTATTCCCCACCCCCCACCCCCCTTGTGAATGCTGGAGGGATGGGGGGAGCTGTGCACAGTTACACTTTTGTTAATTTTTGCAAGCTGTGAACCATTCGTTATGCATAAAAGTGCTTCTGTGTGCGGGGTCCCATCTCCAGGCATGTCACCGAGATGAACTGGATGGCACAGTGTAGTTCTCAAGTTAGCACCATTCACGTAAAAGACATTCCAGGGAGATTACAAACCCTGTCACCTTTGGGAAACCCCTCCTCCCTTGGAGAACACATTCAGGGATTGTTCTGGTCTCCGTGCCACTGAGCGCTGGGCTACTGCTGTCCCGTGGTCACATTTTCCGTGGAATTTCTGGTGCAAGGCGTGGAAGATTTCAGATGCAAATTTGCTTGCTGCTAGATTGGATTGTTTCAGCAGTTATAAGGGAGCCAAAGCGAGTGGGTAAACAGGCACATGTGCAAATAGTAATACGTGCGGTGGGATTTTTATTTATTCAGTGGTCTCAGCATTGTCCCATCTTGTGTGTAGAAAAGAGGAGCAGAACTAATGTATTGATGAAAGATATACTTAGGAGAATCCCAATTTCTAGGTATGAGTGGGAAATTGAAGTCCAGGATAGCATGAGTAAAATATAGCACTCAACTACAGAGCAATTAACTCTTGAATTGTTTCTCCATGAAAAGAGGGCTATTTCTGGTAGCACTGGTTGGAGATGGGTAGTTCTGCTGGGCACAGTAGGAGAAGAGGAAAGAACATTGGACTGGGTTTAATAAAACAAGGGTGGGTAGCTTGGGGGCATGATGACTGTTATTGGGGCTTGCACATTGGTGTGTGGATTAATTTATAAGACCTGCCTGTTCAAATTTTGTGTTGCTAACAGCTCCTGAGGCGGATGCTGTCCTGTACCTTCTGTTACTCAGCCCATCTAACTGTACCACACCGCATCTTCCTCCTCTGCCAAGAATGTGGGTGTAATCACAGATTCAGAACCAACCATGTTGGAACACATCAAGATCAGTTATTTTTTTTTACTCTTTTTAGGACTACTGCCAGACTACACCCTTTTCTCTCTGCAGTTACAAGAGCAGTTTAAAATGTCTAGCATAAGCCTTAGACTTGGTTACAGCAGTTTCTTGTGTGCCAGACTGGACTTCCCACTGTCACTTCATCAGCAGGATGTGGCCACTTCTCACTAGGGTAAGACCACATTGGTCTTTAGGAACAGGATGAGTCTCTGACCTTCCTTTGCCTGAATTACACGCTCTGAGTCTCACTGAATTCAGTAGTAAAGGCTCCATCTTATGTCAAGAGCCTGTGTTTTTCATAATCGCATGTTTTGTCACTGGATACCAGCACTAGATTCTTTCTCCCTTTTTCTCTCCTTTTGGTTAAGGCTTTTTATGGTTTTGTTGCTGTGCTTTGCTTTAGCTCTGGAAGAGCCTACACCAAATTTTGCTGGAGGTGTGATTAGCCTCTTATCCAGGAGCTCTTGATCAGCAGCTGAGCTTCCTATTTTCCAGGTTTCCTCCTGGAAACTATCGTTTTCAGCTAGGCGTCACACCGAACCATGCTGTTCCCTCCAGTCTGACACCGTTTTAAGCCTGCCCGAGGCGGTGGTGGAGCATTTCAACTCACTGCAGTGAAATGGGCTTTGAGCCAAGCTGCCTGACTCCAAAGTTGAATAACAGCTGAATTCCCTCCTCAAATCTAGCAGCAGTCTGGATTTATGAACCCTGCTCAGAGCTACCTAGATTATTGCTTACGTGTAAGAGCTTTTTAGGAACTCATCTTTTATAGGGACTTTACTGTTCTGATTTCTGTCACTTGATATTAATTTTCATACATATTTGAGACTTGTAAGGCTTGGGTTGAAGTGCTTTTGCTACCACAGACTTGTTGAATTACCTTAGGCAGCACGTTAAGTCTCTGTTTCAGTGTCCTACCTAATGAGGTGAATAGATGATGCTATATTTTGCTGGGAAGAGTTTGTTTAATACTACCTGGTGTTCAGTTAGTCTGGTTACAGCAGCTGTATGGGTTTTGAAAGGACAAGTTAATGCTCAAACACTGTAATTTTAATTAAAATTGTTTCATTGGAAATTCACAGCCAGGATAAACTATTGGAGAATTTCAGGCTGAAAATTTGGAAGGAAATTAAGAATGGGACATCAAATTTATTTGGGTAAAAAATGCCATTTGAAAAGTTCAGCCTCAGCCTTTTAATTGACCAGCCTCTTAGAGCAGAGCAGCATGTGTTGTGAAATGGCCCTGAGCACTCAACAACTGTCTATACCACAAGGTACAATAACTGAATAAAAAAAGCCGTTATTTTCTATTACAGTGCAGTAAAAATAAAACTGAGTAGGCATTAGCACACTGATGTTCTCTCAAAAGAGAGCAAGGGCACTGAACTTGGATGGCAGTCGCATGTTTAACTGCAGTGATTTTCCTTGGAAATCAGACCCTGAAGATTTTGGCCCCACATATGCTGAAATGCTCATCGGAAATACTACAGCTTACTGAGAAAAGTGTCTGAGTGGCTTTTTATCCCCTAGCCTGTACTCCTCCTAACTGGAGGGTACATTAAAGTGCTCCTCGTGGTGGTGTAAAGCTCACACACAGTCTTGGCAGAACAGGAGCCTTTGGAATTGAATCTTCAGGTTGTTTCATCTCCCAGGAACGTGTTCAAGAGGACTTAGAATTGTTATTACTTCTGCCTGAAAGGTTAACAGATCTTCTGTGCTGTATACAATCCTGAGATAAACTATTCTTAGCTGCTTATTCCAGATAACTCCTTAAATAGTCTTCGGAAAATATGCAGGGTGCTTTTAAAATATGATGTTAAAGGAGATACTGCTGTACGTGATCTGAGGTGGATACTCTGAGTGTCATTAGCTTGTGAGAGCTATGCAAAAATACAGATTTAAATGGTTTAAACAGGGGCTTACTTCTGCTCCCCCTATTTCACTGTCCATCCATCCATTCTCTTTCTAACCTCTAAAGACAAAAATCTGGTTGCCTTGTAGGGGAAATGAGTTCATCCCAAATAGCTGAACAATTTCCCTTTAATAATTACTTCTGTTCTCTTCCATTTTGGCCAAAAAAATTAACACCCCCGCACACTTCCGCTCGTCTCTGCCTACCTCCATGTCTTTCTGCTGGGGCTCCTTGCAGAGCGTTGACTCCCCTGACCTCAAGGTAGTTTCTGTTCCTGGTCATGGAGTATTTGGTGCACCCAAACTATCTCATCCTCCTGGTGCGTCTTGTGGTGACAGACACACATCCCTGTCCGTAAAGGTAGCTGGGAACCAACAGCCGAGTTTCACCACTCCGAAGGCACTAAGGAGGGTCCCGTTGAAGCCGTCTCCCTGCCAGGGCACAGGCTGCTGTGCTGGGCTCTTAGGTCTGGCCACGGCACAGCCTGAGACCTTCTGCCGCTCCCGGGACTAATGCAGATGCCTACCGACTCCTTTTGACTCTGTTTTGTATTTGTTGTGTTTTTTAGGGTCCCCCAGGTCCCCACGGAAACCCTGGCTCACCTGGCCCCCCAGGCTCAAAAGTAAGTATTAATTGGCATGAGGAGCTTTTGCCTTCCTGTTTCAGAGGACATCCCAGTGGGGGAAGTACCGGCTTTTTTTTTATCCCGCTCCGTACAAAATGACAAGTAGCTGAAGCCATTTCTCCCCTCTCTGCTCGCACACAGACCTTCCAGCACACAGCCAGATCCTTTTCCTGAGCTTGCGAGAGACCCTGCTGTGTGCCTCGATTCTTGGTTCTCCTTAATTTCAAAGACTGCCTAATTAGGATCCTGCTTAAGCTATGCCTGTGCCAGGGAGCAAACTGCTATGTTGAGACGAGAGCAGTGGAATCCTCCCACTCCAGAGCCTCGCCAGGTTTTCTTTACTTTCTCATTTCTCTTCTCTGGATTTTGCAGCCTGCTCCTCACCTTTGGGTCCGGACAGCAGTGAGGGGGGCTGGCAGCACTCAGCTTCTCCCTCCTGAAACTCCCTCATCTCTCCTTCCCTCTCCAGAGTTTCTGGGAACCCTGACCTCCGTCAGTCCTCCCAAACTGATCCCATTGCTTCCTTCTAGATGTCCTCACCTCTCCCATGGGGTCCCACAGCTTTGGTCCTCCCTTTGTATGGGCCTTTAGCACAGGTGTGGCTCCAGAGGGGAGCTAATCCAGTGTGCTGCAAAACCCTCCGGAAAGATGTTTTAATTCCCAGCTCGTTCCTGTGTATTAGGCTTTGTGTTACCTAAAGACTGTGAAGTTCCTGGGAAACTGGTTTGGATTGTTTTGGTATCATTGTTTACAAAGAAATAGATTTATATTTTATAACATGTATCTGGGGCTAAAGAATAGTTGAGTTTTGAAAGGCAATGCTTAATAGAGGTTTTCACTACCAAGGAAGCTGTAGGATGTCTCAGCCAAACATAGAGAAAGGTACAAGTCCTTTCTTTTCATGGTCTCATCAGTAGGCAGAGATGTTATGAACACTATTGGTGCTCTGGGAAAAAGATTCTGGAAACTTGGCATGCTGCCTCTACTTGATTAAAAATTAGGCACTGGAGACATGCTGGTGAACAGCAGCTGTTTTAAATTGTAACGTGTAGTGTTATGGCCTGAAAAGTGAGGCTGTAAAAGTTCTACATCTTAGTGTTCTGCATTTATTCTCCATCAATGACTTCCAGATCACACTTGGTGAGTTTTATAAGTCAAATCAAAGGTCTTTTATCTAACTTCCAGTCCTGCAAATTCAGCCTGGTCCAATCTGTAGAGTCAAACTGTTTTTCTATGCTACAGGACTATTTTTTTTTAAATACGTTCAGTGTAATGCCGTGTCAGAAATCATCATTTGGCTGTAAAGCTGTATTCAGTTAGTCTCCTACTAGAAATAAAAACTTCCTGTAAGCATTTTTCCTCCATCTTGATGCATCGTCTGGCAGCGGGAAGCCCTCAGCGGATGGATAACTGTAATATCCTGCAGCAGAGATCTGGTGTCATTGGTCTGTACAATGTATTTTGATTTTGTCCAGCCACCATTTGCAGGATTAAGCTGTTCTACATGATGCTTCATCAAAAGACGTATCGGGTGTGCAATGAGATGTGAGAGCTGTAGCTCAGCCCAGGCCTGGACGTAACTTCCCCTCTAGCAGGGAGAGCCTGCTAAGCCATGATTGCAAGGTCTTTGCATAAGAAGCACTTTTTGGAAGTTGTGTATCAGATCCCAGAGTTCTGACTTCCTTCCTTCCCTTCATTTCCCTGATGTTACACGAGTCCCAGGAGATGGACTTTGCACAAAAGAAGTGATATTTCACCCGCTTACATTTTAAATGCCTTTACCCTTCACCAGCCTTGACAAGCCCGTGCCTGGGACCTGTTATCTTCTTAGCACACCCAGCCCATGGCTGAAATTATGGACTTGTGAAAGCTCAGCCTAGGCAACAACGCAGAGCAGCCCCAACTAGAACTTCTCTTCCTGAGAGCCTTTAAGTGGCTGCTGGACTAGGTCTTCCCCAGATAGCAGTTAATACCATGGAAAAAACAAGCAATCCAAGAAAGCAAACTGAAGTTTCCCAGATAGATACAGCTTGGAAACAATGACTAACACCAAGTCATTGTCACTTAGGAAGTAACCCAGGAGCATAATTTTTATCAGCTGAATTAACAGAGCACCCCTAAGGTCAGGCTCACACCAGCTGCGTACGAGGGATGTGATGTGGCATTGCAGCTGGCAGAGATGGGGGTGTTGGTGCACGTCTCTTGTCCAGTCGTAGTGCACTGGTGAGCACCGGCGTTGTGTTGTCGCACCGCTGCATTGCTGAATCTGCCCTGTGCAGAGCCCACCTTATTCTCATCGCTGGAGCTGAGCGCTTGTAATTCCTTGTGCTTAGGAAGCTGATCTTTTGCACAGAGCTGTATG
>NW_009622468.1:98001-125662 GCF_000690535.1 Cariama cristata | reverse complement strand
GTTAGCCAAATGCCTGCTGATCTGCTTGGGCATGGTTCCACTGACTTCCGTGGCATTACACCCGCTTGTGCCACCTGAGAATTTAGCCCATGCTGCTTTGCTCAGCAATTCATAATGTGCCACTGCTTAAAGGGGGCTTCTTGCCACTTTTTGCATTCTGTTTGTTGTCCTTGGCAGTTGAAAAAAATTGCTATTGTATCTAGTTAGCAAAGACTGGTTATAGTAGATAACCTCTTAAACAGCTGTAGACATGTGCTGGGCTAGGGTTGTGGCTGGCTGGGTGACCTGTAAGCTGCTGGTGGGGGCAGGAGGGGCATTTTTGCTAAGGACTGGATGTAGCTCTGAGGATGTGCTAATAGAGTTTGGGATTGGGAGGAGGGTTAGCTGTCAGACAGGGTGTGTTTTTAAAAGCCATTACAAGAGTTGGGTTTGCATCTCTCATCTGGAGGCTTTTGGCATCAGGCATTAGTATGGTTTGCTTAGTTAGCTGCTCTGGATAAATCTCTCATGTTATAGCACTAGGAAAAATTGAATTTTCCTTTTAGTGAATGGTTTGGCTCCAAGATAGCTCATCAGTTTGGCTCAGTGATGTTTAAAATACTATTAGTGGGATTGCAAAGCTGTGGTGTTTAAATTGCAGAGATCTAGACTTCTCCCAGGTAGGGAAAAACCAGAAGAAAACAATTTCTTCCTTTACAAGAGGAAGTAGTGTGCTCAGTCGGTTGGGATGGGAAAGAGAGAAGCTTGTGGGCAAGGTGCGGTGGCTTAGTGATGGCCAAGGCTTCGGCTAATTCCCGTGTTGTGGTTGCTGTGCGAGAAGAGTCGGGCAATTAAACCATAATTTCAGCCCTCACATCCAGGCATCCATTCCCGCTGGCCCTGATGCCATCTTGCTGATTAATCTTAGGGACGTGTGATCCTACCTGTGGCTGAGTTCTCCACCTGTGTGATGGTCTCAGCCGTGTTGAACACAGAACCATGATGCAAAGCACAGTCTTTGCTAATGTGATCTGGAACTTCCCAGGAAAAAATCTAAGCGGCTTGTATTCCTTTACGTGGCTCAAAGTCGTTGCATTGAGCACATGGCATGATTTAGGGAGAGCAGTGGGTGTCTACCTGCTGCAGTAAATTAATTTTGCAGAGTAGAAATTAATACTCTGCGATCCCGAGGACTGCTCAAATCTGTTCCAAGCAGTCATAGCACCCACTGACTGCTCTGAAGCTCAAAGAGTGGGAGAATTGCCCTGATAACAGCTGCATGCAAAGCAAGATTATCTGCATGACTTCATTTACTGTTCGGAAACCAGGCAGCCTTCATTCAGAATTTGTACGGATGCATCTGCCTTGAATCAGCAGTGCTCCCTACAGTCCGCAGCCAAGTAGTCTCACTCCCTGAACCTTGCAGCTTGTGGTGGATGGTGGAGGAGGAGAAGGGGAGATTTACACTCTGTGCAAGGTGGGAAGTTTGTGTCAGATGTAGTGGCAGGGAGTCTGCATGGAAAAGCTGCTCAGCTAGCTATAACTAGACCTTTGTGCTGCTAATGAGAAATGCCAGTTACTAAATACTATTACTCCTTTGTAGGGTCTCCCCTTCCCTCCAAGCACTTCACTTGACAGCCATTAATTAACTCTCACCACCATCCTGTGCTTGGCAGTTGGCTTTGAATCCTGTGCCGCTGGGGTGGCACACAGAGGTTGCGACTTGTTTATGATGCCAGGTGTGTTAAAGAGGCAGTGACGGATACTGGGATACCTGTGTCCTAGCTGTGCCAGAGGAGATGTTATACAGACCTAAGCTTCTTGGTGTGCTAAGCCTTACCTCTCGCCTGCCAAAAGAATCTGGCACGTTTCAAATCTCTTCTAGTTTTTCCTGCTTCTATCTCTCACCCTGTTAGGTGCACACATTACCTATCCACCTTTTAAGAATTTGAACTGGGATTTTCAAAGGAATCTGCTGGAATTAGATGTTCAAATGCTGTTGAAATTCCAGCCTGTGTTCGTCAGAAGATCACGGTCTTAAATTGTAATTTCTTTCATCACGGTTGTTAAAAAGGAAAATAAAGAATACTGCTACTTAAGATAAAGCGTGCCTCTTTCTTCTGCCAGCCTGAAAGCCTCACAATTGCTCTGGCTGTTGGTAGTGTCTAATTAGTGTAACTTTCTCTGCAGTTTCGTCTGTTCCCCACAGTTAAAAAAGCAACAGCATCTAGCAAGTTGTTAAGAAGGGTGGTTTAGCCACAGTAATAGGCTTGGTAATTATTTTTGTGATGGTAGTTGTAGACAAGGAAGAAATCGCAGCTGTCTAGTCTAATAAGTATCAGAAGTCCTGACATTGCCTTCTTCCAGTTATCCTTTCTTTAGTCAATTTAATACTGTCAAATACTATTTAAAACTCAACACTTTAGCAGCAGCAATCACTCACCAAAACCACCCCCAGCAAAACAGCTATACCCGGGGACTTTGATACATTTGGCATGTCGGGGCAAGACGGAGACAAAATGTTTTTCTAATTTGGAGGCTTGGTGGAAGCAGAAACACATCTATGGGCTGGGTCCTTGGATTACATCATTGATTTAAGTTTTTCATTTCAGGGTCAGAAAGGGGATCCTGGGCTCTCGCCTGGAAAAGCTCGCAACGGACAAAAGGTAAGATGTTGCCCAGAGTGCAAAGGCATCAAGACCAAGATGCGCTTTAAGCCCTGCGGATACCCATGGAGGGAGTCCATACTGCAGCCACAAGCATCACAGCTACTCAAGTAGACTTAGGACTGAAGGTTAAGACTTAGACCCTGGGTGCAGGACTAAAGAGAGTTAGCTAAGGTATTGACCACAGTGCACTGAAGTGCCTGCTGCCACAGCTTTTTGTTGTCCAAGTGTTTATCCATTTCATGCACAATCTGCAGCCCACACTTAACTCCCTGCTGCTGCAGGTATGTGGCTGCTTAAGCCAGGTATTTAAACAGGCACATACGAGGTACAGCCACACCTTGCCAGCTCTAGACACCCAGCTGTAGAAAGAGGCAATCCCGGTGTAAGCAATAAAAACCTTGAAGGCAAAGGAAAGGCTGTTCTTGCCGAGAAGCTGAGGACCAGTGGTTTGCCTCGCGCGGCGCACACAGCCCACAGCTGATGGCCGCTGTGGGAGCAGCCTTGCTGTCCCGGCGGTGGAGAAAGGGAGGCTCCTCAGACAATTGCACTGCCAACACTTGGACCCTGCTGTGGGATAACCAGAGGCCTTTCCACCGAGGTCTACTCAAACCAACACAAAGCACGCAACCGGGAGGTGTAGCTAATTTCTGGATTTAGCAATTGTTAAGGATCAGAGTTCTGCTAATTCTTTTTAATAAGTTACAACTCCCTTTTTTGCTGTTTCACAGCTGAGCGATCTTTACTGAGGCAACAAGGCCTCGCAGAAGTCTGGAAATGAATAGTAGAGCGATCAGGGCTCCACAACATCTACCCCAATTAGTTCTTTCAGTGGTGCCTGCACGATACTTCATAACTCACGTCCAGAGCGAAAAGCCTGGTTCTCTTCCTTTCATCATAAGCCTTGCTATAAATGCAGAGCTAATAGAAAGCATCAGCCGTGAAGAACTTAGGCCCTTCATTTGAAACCAGATGCCTCCATGAAGCACAGCAAGCCACACAAATGCAAGATGGAGGGTGACGCTACAAAACATTGAGAAGTCTAAGTCTGAAACGATGCTTTTAACTTAACAGCACGAGATGCCTTTTGAAATTTCTGGTACACTGCATCGGAATGGCATCACATGGAAATCATCCACCCACAGAGTCTGGAATCGTTTTCTTGCAAGCATGCTCAGTGTAAGAAAGGGAGAGATCCAGATCACTTTTAGCTCATGTTAACAAGGCTTTATTCCTGTTAGCAGTAATAGAAACAAGGAGTTTCCAGCAGGAGTTTGGAGTGATGCCTAATTTTCAAGCTAGAGACTCCAAATGCATTTTCAGGAAGCAGGCACGGCACAGTGTTAGAGACTCTAAAGGGTCTTTTGATCCTAATCAGAGGAGGTCAAAATGGGCTTGTACGAACGGACTGGATGTTAGAGAGGTCTCACAGCAATGTGCTTATCCCTTCCTATGATGATCTGAGTATGTCAGCGGGGATGTGATGCAATCCCTTTTCAAAAGTACAGGCCTCTGAAAAAACCCTCCCACCAGCAGCCTGCAAAGGTTCAATCCATGTCATATAGGCAGGTTAAATAATTATACCATCAGCTCCATCTGAACTGGAGCCATGGGCTGAGCCAGTGCAGTAGCAGAGCGTGAGCACAATCACAGGATTTGGCAGGAGGTACCTGTTGTTCTTACTGCATTTAAAAGCTAAAATTTTCTTGCCTTGGCAATTCAAATGGCTATCGAAAGGTGAATGAAGTATGTGGCTGAATAAGATCATTGGAAAAAAAAAAAAGCAGCATTCATTCTGCTGGCAAAAAGTTGGACTCTAGTAGCAGCTGCCATTAATTAACTGGGATTATTATTTATATGAGCCAGTTAATAGAGATGTTGTTTAAATCTACACTTCTTACCTAGTCAGTTTTTGAAGAGTTGCGATTAGAATCAGAAGTATCAGTAGTTGGGTGCTACTGTCAGCAAAATAATTTCAGTAGCAGTGTGGTAGGCATAGGGAAAATGTTGCTGAAAACTAATTCAACTTGCTTGCTTCCTACAGGGAGACGTGGGCTTACCTGGTTTGACTGGGTTCCCTGGACCACCTGGTAGAAAGGTAAGAGTATTCTTTTCTAGTAAATTCGATCAGTATTTTTATTTTAAAGTTTTGTCCTCTAACTCTGCCTAAAAGATTGAACTAAGTCCTAGTACCCAGCAAAAAAGTCTACGCCTGTTTCACAGGTGCGTAAACTGAGACATAGGCTGAAGCAATTGCCTAAAGGTTGTACCAGCAAGGCTGTGTAAGAGTATGAAATGAAATTCTGGATCCAGATTTCTGTTCCTTCTTTGTATTCCACGTCCTACCGCTCTGCATGATCCCTCTGCACCCTGACACTGGGTCTTCATCAGCAAGCTGAATTTAGGTCTGGTTTAGCCAAAACATTAACTAAATGGATCTACAGCTAGCATCAATACTCAGAGATTGGATTCAGAACAGGATTCAGACATTCCAAGGAAACTTTGACTGTCTCTCCTGGTAAAGCACATTTCAAAGAAAATATATGTATGCCTTCCCTCTATTTTGCTTGGAGACTGACAGCACTGGTCAGGTTTTCCTTTATTTGCTTCCCTATTGATGCTTCCATATTATTAACATCACCAACAACATACCTATGCCTAGAAAAGGATGTGTAGGGATAGAGCACAAGATCCATCCGTCCCTGCCTTCGTGTTGCAGCAGCGTGTGTCCTTGCGTTTACCTGTTCAAGTCTGCACAGCAATACCTTAGCAACCTGTACCTTGAGCTCACATCTTTTATATATCAAGGACATTTCAGCAGACCTTCCAATTCCAGGCTGTGTTGGTAGGGTTGGTTTGTTTTTCTGGAAGCTGGACCTGTTGCAGGGAGCTGCTTGGTAGTTAGGCACGGTGGACATGACTTCCCTTCCCAGCAAGCCAATATTGATATAGCTAAGCTGAACGGTTAAAATTAGCATCTTGTTTCAATCACTTCATCAGTCAATGGGCTGTTGAAGATATACTTGTTCCTCAGGCTAATTAGCTGCACACAAACAGTCAGGTATGCTTTAAGACTCTGGGGAGAGAAAGAAGGTGTGGAGGAGGCTGAAAGAAACCCTCCCTTTCCACGATTGTTTATTGTATGCTTTATTTTGGAATCAAATTGCCAAGAGTAGGGGCTGGGTGTGTTTTTTCTGCTCCTGAGGCTGGTCATGCTTGGGGTGCTGTGTGGAGCTAGGAGCAACGGAGTGATTAATTACCGATCTTGTGCTGTCACAAACAAGTTCTAACAAATAAGGTGCAAAGAATACCATTTTCCTGGTATAACAGCTCATAAAACAAAACCTTGCGGTTGCGATCAGCAAAATGCAGTGTCAGGAGTGTGAGGATTCATAGTGGAAAAAGTGGAGAAGGAATAGGAGATTGAACAAACATTCCTGAGTCCAGCACATGGCCTTCACATCTGATCTCGGCTCCCCCAGGACAGGGTGAAGGCAGGGGTATGCTTCTGTTTCTTCAAGTAATGAGCAAGTTGGATGCTGAATTTTTTCCTTTGGTGCGGCTTAAAAAAAACCCATCTCCCAGTAGCACTAGTCTGGCAGTGGTTTTGGTGTAACCTGGCTTTTATTAGTATCCTGCATTAAGAAAAAATTTACAGCTGTTGGAGAAATGTTTGGAAAAAAAATCTTTTTTTATCTGGATTCCCTGCTGGCATTCTCTCAGTGAAAATATGCTGGTGTTTGGCTGAAGGTGGGCAACACATCTTGGCTACCAGAAAACAGCAACGCCTTGGAAATGGACATCCCTCCTGCTCAGTCCATGGAGGGACTGTGAAAAGAGCTCTAAGGGCTTTGATCTGAAAATACCATGTAGAAACTTTCAAATAGGCAAAATATTTCACCAGGGGAAACAAAATACTTTTCCCACTAAATGAAACAACTAGCTCAGCAGCATGAGCTGGAGCCACAACCAAGCAGCCTATGGTTTTGGATAGTGCAGCTCATACCACCGCGCCTGCCCTGCGAATGCAGACCTTTGCTCTTTGTAGGACTGGGGAGTCTGATCCCAGAGCACCCCCAAAGTCAGTTTGCCTGCACCCATCTATGAGTATATGAAACTGCCTTTTAAGCAGCAGATGTAATTCTCATCCTCTCCAAACAGAGCAAATGTTGCTTTTGCTGACCAGCAGTTCTGAGGAACGGTGGTAGGAGTTGGATGTTCCCTCTGCCCTTCCCTCTGGTGCCTGTAAGGTGTCTCTGGACTTTGGCTTTTGGTTGGGGACTGCAGACCACGGCTGCAGACCACAGCTGCCTTGCAGATGTATCTCAGCAGAGCACTGCATCATTGCTCCCAGCCTCAAATGCTGTGGAGGAGAAAATGGTTGTAGCAAAGTACAAGGTTGTAGAAGACAGCAGCGGTGAGAGAGAGAAAGCTTCATTAAAGTCACTCGGAGAGTAAAGACAGAGCTGGGAAGCAGTCAGTGCTTCAAAACACATCCTGTCATGCAGATCTCCTTCACTGGCCTCTTTACTCTTCACATTTCCTATCAAAGTGCAGGATGATCCTTTTTAGCTAGGAAAGAGTAGATTATAAATATCATTGCAGATGAGTAAATCCTTCACTGGAGTGCAATTTCCTTTCTAAATCACAGCCCTTTGTGTTGAGCACCCTGTAATCATCAGGAAGTATTTGGATAAAAGAGCAAATGCAGTTGTTTTCATACCCTCTGCCCTGTCATTTTAGTGCTATTTGAAGAGGATTTTAGCAGGTAAATACTTTCACATTGCAGCCAACTTGAGCATACACAAGCTTTTGTGTTTTCTCCTCTCTGTAATTAACCTGAGACAGAAATAACTGCAGCGTACTATGAAGAAACACACATTCGAAGCTTCCCAGAGCTCATTAAATGTAGTGAGGAGGATATTTAATAGGATGCAACAGTAGTAGAGTGTCTACATGTTTAACTTAAGTGCTGTTCACTTGCCATTATAGAGATAGCAATGCAATGTTTGGTGCAGACTTAAGCTCAGGATGCGCTTTGAGCGGCTCAAGGGGCTATCAGCTACCCACCTGCTCTGGGTGGACATTGCAGGCTTGAAACTCCTGTCCTGCAGGAACCCAGGCAGAGCAGAATGATTTGGAGCAGCCAAGCTGGGCACCTCTTTCTTATCAGCGGAGGGACCAAGACATCTCTAAGTGTTTGTATCCATGAAAGTAGGTGCTCCAGCTGTCTGGAGACAAAGGTAGTTCCTGCTCCAGGCTGTGGCTGGAAGAGCTGGGCAGAGGTCCCAGGAGGAAAACCCATGAGCTCCGTGCTAAATCCCAGGGCACGTCTGGAGGTGCCGAACCCAGGGCTGTTTCTGTTGGCAGCTCTGTCTGGAAGAGGGCGGAGGGGGCAGAACAGACACTCTCCGTCTGCACAACGCCCTGCTGGCCCATGCTCCAGGGTGGGTGATACCAATACCGGACCTTCCACACCCAGGTGGGTCTGGACCTTCAGAACATGTCTTCACCTTCAGGCCAGACACTCAACCAGGGTGGAGCATCTCTGATGCTAAGCCTCTGACGAGGAGCCAAGGAGAAGATAAGCAAGAGAGGATCTCATGGGGCAGATTCCTGGAGAGGAGCAGGGAGTCCCGTCTGCTGGTCCTGCTCCAAGAGCTGCTGTGGCACTTCCAGTTAGGAAAGCACTGACTGAAATGTACTAGTAACATTTGGAGAAAGGACCTTCGAGGTGGTTCAAATAAGGGCCAGCCGGTAGCCAAATGGTCTTTCAGGTCAGCCACTACCTTCTCAGGAGGTGCAGCTCAGTCAAAAGAGCGGGCCATGATACATCAGCAAGGTCAAGCAGGAGAGAATTGATGAAAAGGGATTCAACATTTTTCCAGGCCAAAATGTCTGAAATAACAAGCAAGGAGGAATGCAAAGGGGAGTGGGTAGTAGCCAGGATGGCTGAGAGCATTGCAAACCTCCGCCAGCGAAGGCTTAGGCTGCAGGTCTAGAATAGCCCATGGGAAGAATAAAAAAGCCATTAAGCAGAGGTGTGGACCTGGGAGCAGAAACAGGCCTGGGTTCATCTGGTGAGCGAAGCAAAAGGCCAAGTCCTCGGCCAAACCAGGGTTCGGTTATGGCTTCCAGAGCAGGGCGATGCTGCTCTGGGGGTTTCGCAGGCAGGCGGTGTGTGTTGGGAGCCCTGGCTGGGGACAGGGTGAGAAGCAGAGTCTGAGTTACGATTAGCAGTTGTAACCCACCCTGAAAGCATTTTGTTATTTCTGTAGTATTTGTGCAAGGATTGTTTCTTTTCTCTCTCCATTCGTTCCAAGTTAAATTTTCTGCCCTTTTTTAAAAGTCTTGCTAGTAGCCCAGCTAAACAGCCATCTCTCTAACTGCACTTAATCTTCTAATCTGCTCTGACTCCATTGATAGAAAGGAGTTTGTTTTAAATAACTGAAGCAAGATAATAAAGGAGAGGGGAAAAAAAATCTGAAGTGTCTGTCACTTGCAGAATTTACTCAGTGTTTGAAGAGAGCTCTAGGTAAATCCTGGAGAAAGCAAACTCTTAAAATACATACTGATCAGTCTGCAGTTGAACAGGCTACCTTTGTCCCGCTTCAGTGTCTGCATCTCAAAAAAAAAAAAAGAACCACCACTGAAAATCTGAAGCAGGTTTATGAAAGACCTGCAAGAATGATTTGAAGCCTGCAACACTTGCCAGCTACCAAGCTGGATTAAGAAACTATTCTAATTAATTTAGCAGGGAGAGAGCAGCTTAAGAGACAGCGTGCTCACCATTTTAGGTAACTTCATAACGAACGACTCTGGATCTTGTCATACCTTGTAGTAATTAGATTAGAAAAGCTGGAAGCTAGACAAATTCAAGCTAGAAACAAAATTAAAGTGACAGTAAATGGTTATTATGGTGTTTCCAGTGGCATTTCAAGTTCTAAAGTGAAAGTGAGCGCTCTGAAACAGAGTGACTCATGTTGTATAGTCCCCCAACTTGCCCAAAGCCAACATTTCACCCTACAAACCTAAGGTGGTTTCCTAAGCATTAAGGATAGCTTTGCTAAAGGTGTAGATTACAAATAGATCTGAGTGTAGATACACTCTAAGTCTGTTCATGGAGCAAGTCCCTCCCGAGCAACCACCAGGCTGGACCCCAGCGGGTGCAGGCTGCTGCTGCCATACCGCGTCGCAGCAGAGTCTGGGAACATCGGCAGGGTTTGGGTGATGCTAGCACAAAGCAGCACATTATCGGTTTGCATGATTGTGTTGTGCTATCCCATATCTAAAATCCTGCTTCTCCTCAGAACTTTGCTCCCACCTGCAAAGAGAAATTCAAACCAAAACCAGATTATTTTATTGTTCTTTTTTGTTGTTGTTCTTCTTACTCATCTCTTCCATGCTATTTCAACAGGGATATAAAGGTTACCCTGGACCACCAGGTCACCCTGGAGACCAGGTGAGTCTTCCCAGTTTCCAACATTAAACCTTTAAGGAGGGATGGATTTGCTGTCTCTGAGGCTAGTTTGGACCCTGTACAACCTGCTCGGTGTGGACAGCCAGCTCCTTCCAGGAGCAGCTTGGTACCCACAGGGGATGCGCAGGGAACTCCCGTGCGGCCGGCAGCTGCGCGCGTACACTGACCGAACATCAGCAGGTTGGTGGGAGGAGACTGCCTTGGAGTTTCTAAATTTAATTTCTTATGTTTATTGCTCAACTATGTTAAGTGTAAGTGGTGGAAGAAATACCAGCTCACCCTACTCCCCCTTTATTTTTCCTTTTATGTTAATTTCACCTGGAGTTTACTAACCGCATCATATTAAATACTAACACGTAATTCCCCTCCCAAAGCCCGTTCCCCTCTCCACTTTTCTGCCCCCTCTTTATTTGGTTAAGTCTGATGTTTGCAGTTCAGAAAAAAAAAAAAAAAGGCAATGAATAGCAGGCCCTGTTAGCAGTGATGTTAAAGGATATTATACATGAATCTAGTTTTGAAGAATTTTGGCAGTGCTTCCCCACCAGCAAAACAGTTCCATATGCCAGATATAGATGCAGCCTTACACCTTCTCTTAGCCTCCTTGTTTCAAACTATCTGCTACGTTCCCTGCAGATGGAGGGAGAAGGAGAAATAGCAACACTCGCTTAATGCATGGATCCTATTGACTTGGCTTCTGTGTGTTTTCTCCCCTTTATTAATTTATTCCTCTGCCTGGCCTTAATATTTTCTTCCTCTCTATAAATTTGCATTGGGTTAATCTATTCTGCCCTCCTTTCCCCCCGGCTCAAAGAATGAAGCAGCTAAAAAGGCTTCCCAAGTGTGACAGTCTCCTTACCTTCTGTGCCTTTTCTCTTTTCTTTCCAAAGGGCGAACGAGGACCAGATGGAAGTCCAGGTGCCAAAGGTTATCCTGGCAGGCAGGTGCAGTAAATCTCATCGTGCTGTGCACAGGCTAGGGATTTGGGTGTGCAGGTAGCTGAATATATGCCCTGTTATATACACGCCCCGCTAAAGTTAGTGCAGACCTCTGGAATATGTCTGAATATTTTCCTTCTTCCCTCCCCAAGATGCTGTATCAGTGACATAGTCTTTCAACTCTGGGGGACACTAAGGTTGTTAGAAAGTATTTTATGCCTATGATAGATAAGAACCTGAATTTCTGTAGCAAAATCTGACAAATTTTTGTTTCAATATAACAACTAGGGAAAAAAAAAATAAAGCAGCAGAACAGAGAAACATACCTGCAAGCTGCTAACCCTTCACTTTTAGGCACATTTGGCATCTAATGTTGAACAGTTTAGAAACCTGGGACAGAAAAAGGTGTATTATCAAAGGAAAAGATTTAGATGAACTCTCAGTAGTAAAATTCACTAGCGTAATCATATATATTTAGATATAAAACTATGCATGGACTATAAATATATATAAAAATCATATTTGCAGCTGCAAAAAAGATGATGAAAGAAAACCAAGTCTTTGTTTTCATTCTGAAAAAAATGCACAAGCACAACTTTCCGAATGGAGGAGCGTGCAAAGGAAAATGGATCAAGATTGGAGACTTTATTGTCTTACTGGTGTAAGGTGCTGAGTAGTAGGAAGAAAATTAAGAGGACGAATTTGTAAGACCTTAAATGGAATCTGTTGGAGGGCAGAAGACCTGGCCCTGTAACATTTTACAGTGAAATGAGTTTGTCATGGTTTTCTAAAATGGACCCATTAATGTTGGATTCTGCCACATTTATCATTAAGTGCATAGCTAAGAGGCTAGGCAGATGTCAAAGACTCCAAGCAGTCTGTTGAGAGTCTTTCAGACTTGTCATGAGTTCGTGTGTGAGTTTTTACCCAGATATGCAGGTTATTGGACTAAATGTGAACTAGATGTGCGGAACAAGTCTGCATCCCCGTGCATCAGACTATCCATAATGTATGATCCATTTTAATTTGAAAATTAAATTGATACCTTGCTTAGCATGCTGGAGAGTGCAGATGGTAGAACTGGATGAGAGCTTTATGCACCTGACTAAATGCTCCATTCATACTCTGAAAGGCTCTTAGAGATTTGCATGCCAAAGAATCTCCTAGGTGTGCATGTGTGTTAAATGACTAGTATGAAGAGGTCCAAGCTATTTTGGACATACAAGGTTAATGAATGCTGTTTAGCAGTTTACAGCAGTGTTCTGCCCATCAGAAAAACAGGGTGAAATCTTTGTGCTTGACAGATGAAGAACAAATGTGCTTTCTTAAAATGTGGTTTGGGTCAGGGAAGTGACTTTTTTTTGTTGTTTGAGGCAGGTTTTTTCAGCATCTCTGAATGCTGTGTGTATCCAGCATGAGAGCTGTTTACTTTACTGAGATTTTACTACTTGTTACTCCTGTCAGCTGTGCTGGCTCTGCAGCACCATGGGAGAGAGCGCTTGGCTCTGTTTTGAGTTGCGCATCATAGGCAGAATTGTTAACTTCACCCCGATGGCTGGAATCTTTGGCAACGATGCATGAGCCAGGGAAGAGCACAATCTGACTTTCACATCCCAGGCTGAGTGTGTAGTGCTGCCAGCTAATGAAAATATGGACTTAGCCTTTTTTTTTTTCCCCTTGCTTCCAAAAAAACCCAGCAACATTTGGAAGTAGAAAAATTTGACCTGGAAACTTCCTAGAAGATGATAAATGTGAAAATTCATTATGCATTTTTACATCGGTCTTTTTCACAGTCCTTTAAGTGATCAGCAGTAGGCATAGAAGTAGAATGGGGAATGTATTTTCAATTCTTCCCATAGCTGTTGATGCTGCAAAGGGTTAGAGATATTGCAGTACCTGCACTGCTAAGTGACTTTCTAGGCTGTAGAAATTAGAAAGACTTTCTCACTGCATCAGAGCCCGCCTGTGTTCCTTTTTTACATTTGTCGTTTGCTATACGTGTGTTCAGTTAGGCAGGAAAATGAATTGAGAGCTGTTGGGTACAGAGCATCCCTGTACATCGCATCTGAAGTGTAACGCAACCTCTGTGCCCCCTGCTGCATTAGCCTTTCTGGTCTTTATGATCAGAAATCTCTACTGCAGCCCCAGGGAAGGCTCACTATGTGCAGCAGTCTCAGGTTCTGCAGAGTCCCAGCTCTCCAACAATGGGAGATTTGTTATTTGTATCGTTTTGTCCTTTTTTCTCCTTTGTTGATACGCCTTGGACCCTGCACTGAAAGCAGAACCACGCAGGGACGGTGCTGGGGGTTTGGCACTGCTCGTTAGGTTAAGTTAAAGCCTGTCCACATTTGTCTTTGTTTTTTTCCTTCTGTTCTAGGGTTTACCTGGCCCCATAGGGGAAGCTGGTCCAAAAGGCAGTCGGGTAAGCAGCCTTTCATTTGTCTTTACTTGTTTTTACCAAAAGCTTCTCAAGAAATTTCGTGCTTAATTTTGCAATCCTGAGACTAGTTGCTTTAATTTGTTGGATTCAGGGGATTTGAACTGTGCACCGCTTGTTTATTGAAGCACTGCTAGATTTTTTAAATTAAACATGGAATGTACCAAGATCAAAGTTCACCAATAGTGCTGATGATACAAAGTCAACCCCTTCAGAGCTCACGTTGCAGGAGAGGAAAGAATGGCATACAAATTCCTACCAAAGACCAAAGTCTGAACTTTCTGCAAGCCCCATCTCCCAAAGGCCTCTTTAGTTTCAGCAAGTGTGGTTCAGTGGTCTTCGACCATGCTGAATATGGGCTCTTTTGGGTATAGTCCTGGGTTTGGGAGTGATTTATATCATTATGCAGAATAGCAAGCCAGCATCTTGAAGCCATGTGCAAACAGAAACATTAATATCTCCGTTCTGCCTGGTTTTGCTCACCAAATTGAATTGCTGGGGGTTCGTTCTCACTGCAAAGGATTTTTTTTAATTTTTACCAGTTAAGGCTCTCATTAATCACATTTTGTTCTTTTCCTGTAATTATAAGTTCACAATGAGATTCAGAGCCAATAAAATCCCCCATTTTTCTAACATGTGATACTTTTTCTGTATGCAGTAAATTCAACCAGCTGGCTTTCATCACTAGGAAAACTGCAAGGAATAAACAAACGCTGACCCTGTAGCTAGCTGTATTCCTGAGCTGGGAAGGGAGATGGCATTTTCAGTGTCCTGCAGGAGAGAGGAAGATCTGAGATAGCGCAGCTTGCTCACCTCACTTCTGCGAGTGGTGAAGTTTTCCCTGGTACATCTGTTTCACTGGCCTAACCACGACCTCCTGTAATTATCATGTGGTAGATGTGCAGAATGGAAGACTTGAAAATTATTTTCCACTTTGCACCCCTGAGTGCTGAGGAATGAAATATTTATAGCTACCCAAGAAAGCCATTTCTCAGTTCAACCGCAATCAGAATCAGGTACTAAGGTGAGATACTTGCATTTTGTGGATTGAGGGAGCCAGCTGTGGAGTCTTCTCCATCCCTCACCTCTATTTTTTTTCTGCTGCAGGATGTAGTTCAGGAGTTGCATGGTTCGTCTTGGGGTTCAGGAGGCAAAGGCAGACAGCATCATTTTAATGTAGCCATATTTCCCAGTTAGGTATTATCCCTAAAGGAATTGCAACCTAAAGGGAGTGATGGACTGGTGAAAAAGTTTGACAGTAAGATATTTAGTGATGACGGCGAAAGAAAGATGAGAGAAAATCAGTGTTAGCACTTGGCTCATGTAACAGTGAGGTGCCACCGAGTGGGCTCCCCGCTGAAATTCACTTCCTCTTGATTCTGCATGTTTGGCACAAATTAGTCCTTTGCAAAGGACCGGCACACAAGGTAACTTTGTACTAACTGCTGAGCAAAGAGGATTAAACACAAGGCTTCAATTGTTGCAAGGGAAGGGAAATGTAGCGTTTTATGCAGCATGTCTTGTCTGAGCAGGATCCCAAGGCCATAGAGAAACGCTGCATATTTGAAAATGCGACGCCTGCCGATGAGTGTGAAAGGAGCGGATTTTATGTGAAACACGTTGGTGCAAAGGAGGATTCTTTACAGTTGGGTGTCAGAGGATCTGTACGTATGTACAAGTCGAGCCTGGTACACTGATCCAGAGAGCCTGAAATGCCACGCTCAGCCTCTCCCTGCCTAGGCAGGGCCCGTGGTGCTTGGGTTGACAAAGCATTTGCAAAAGGTCTTGGTGGTGCAACAGAGTTTGCAGGGCAAGGCTTTAGGCAGAACCGGTACCAATTTGCCTGGCTCTCAGCAGCAGGGTGGTGGGCAGCCTTGCGTGCCAGGAAAAGGTGGTGGTTGCGTGAGAAGGGGCTGCGGTGTGCGACCGCCATGTGGCATAAGACAAGCAGAAAGGGCTTGGTACAACAGGGCATTTTCACAACACGGTTGGGAATGAGCGTAGCCCTTGGAGAGATGAAAGGAGGTGCAGCCATGTGGATTACACTTGCTATCACTCTTGCTAACCTTGAACCAAGCTCCGTTTCCCTCAGGTACACTTAGAGCCAGCCCAGGTAAGGTTTCCTCTTGCTGGCCTCTTCCTGCCCGGAGTCCTCATGATCCCTGGTGTGAGGGTATGTGCCCTTGGACTACATCGTGGAAGCCAGCACCATGCAGTCCATGGGCATATACACTTGCCTCAAGGTTTATTTCATCACGGCTGCCATTGACCAACGCTGGAGGATGCTCTGCTCTTCAGGAAAGACAGACTGACTGGTTGTTAATGGAGAAATGTATTTGACTACTTGTTTCCTCTTTTCTTTAGGGATATATTGGTCTCCCAGGATTGTTTGGGCTACCAGGGGCTGATGGAGAAAGAGTGAGTATTTTGTGAAGAAAACCTCGGTGCGTTGCTTGAATACAGTTCCTCAGAGCCTATTGTAACCTGCTCTATCACTTGTTCCTGAGGAAAGAGGCAAGCATGCCTAATGTTTAACCACGCCTTCTTTACCCTGTTTCTACCCTTGCATGAAGACCTGTGTCCCTGTATGATGTTGACATTCAGGTCAGGAAAACCTAAGTTTCAGACAGGGTCATCAGACGTCACTGTTGAGTAGAGAGGAATTTTTCTATGTTTTCCTTCACTTAAAAACCTGCCTTCCTCCTTCCCCTTACTAGTTCATCTTAGTGGGATGGGATGGGGGGGAGAACATACATGGAAATTCCCTGCTCCCGCAGGACTGACATCCCAGCCACAGCGTCCCAGCATTTTGGGTGTCCAACTAGAGGTGTCTGGAAAGAGCCTGGCTTTTGGAAGGAACAGTGCCTGAGGCTTTCTGACAATGGCTTTCCTTCCACTTGCATTGAGTTGGGCAGTCAAGACTGGGGCCTGTGGATGGGCAGCTGTGGCTGCTGTTCCCATGTGTACTCCCTTCACCCCATCCTTTTCATCGTGACTTCTCCAACCCCACCTATTCACAGCTTTGCAGGACCTCCCTTGCTTTTTTGCTCTTCTCCCCCATGTCCCCCCACCTGGCTGATCTCTACCCATCCAAGGACCCCCTTTTCCCACTGCAAGATTTCCTAAGGAAGGTCACTGTAAGATGAAGACTGTTTTATTCCAGCTTTTTCTCCCTCAAATGCAAGCTCTAGAAACAAGAGAGGCCTCAGGAGCATGTGGAAGTGAGCGTGTGTGTGCCTGCCTGGGAGGGGACTACCCTGCACTCTAGAGTCACTGATTTAATGCTTGTATAACTAAATAAGAAACATAAACAGAAGTTCTCCAGCAAGTGCCTTGGCAGTGGCCTTCATTCGCTTCCAGACCAGTAGCTTAATGACTGCTCCTGCTAAGCACAGCTTCAGTCTGTTGCCCTGGGTGTGGATGCTGGCTGTGTGTCCTCAGGGAGGGCTGGAGTTAGTGGATGAAGGTTAATTGTCTTCTGCTCTCGCAGCTGACTGCAAGTAGCTGACATTTTGATTCCTGAACAATGCCGCAGTCATTAGCCTGTTTTGCATTCCTCTTCCTCTTCTAGTTTTGTTTTGTATTGTTGGTTGACTGTTTGCTTTCTCAACCAGACCTATTATTTTTTTTTTTCTCTGTGTGTTTTCCTTGCAGGGGATCCCTGGAGTTCCTGGGAAGAGGGGCAAGATGGGTAGGCCGGTAAAGTTTTTCCTCGTCTATTATGCAGACCTTGTTGAATGAAACTGGAAAAAAAACATCTGGGTTTTGGCTAGGTCCCTTCATATTTTCTGATGGGAACTAAATGGGCAGATCAAACAAACCTTTCCATGTCTCTCTTCTCAGGCAGGAAGAAAACTGAAGATATAAGTGTTTTTTCTCTTCCTTTCTTCCGTGCTCTGCCCACTTCACAGGCATTTTTGTTCTTTTTCGCACTGTCTCCATCCTCCCTTGAATCTTACACTTCTCAGATTCTCTTCTGCAATATCTTCCCCTCTGGCCAGCCTCTTCCCTGAATGCTCCTTCTAATTCCCCGCCATGATTGCAGCATCCCAGGTGTCTCTGCTCGCTCTGTTACATCTACTGCTCTGTGCTCCCATCGGACCCATCTCGTTTGCCTCTTTTTGCTGGGATTCTTTCCAACCCTTGTAGCATCCTGGTTTGTATAACGCAAGCGCACTTTTGTATAGAAACCTTTTTGTCCTTGGTGGTGGTACAGAGTTAAAGCCGTAACAGATCAGATGAAGACATGTTTGAGGAGCAAGGAGACCCGGTAGATTTGAGAGCTTGGCCAGGAGGAAGAGGTGCTTGCAGGTAGGGCTGAATACAAGGTGAAAACTGATTCCTGCATAAAAGAAGGGAGTTTGTGCTGACTGTAGCAAAAAGCAAAATAAAAGCAGATGGGAAAAGTACTGAGATGAGCAGAGCAAACAGGTTGTGCTGACTGTAGCAAAAAGCAAAATAAGAGCAGATGGGAAAAGTACTGAGATGAGTAGAGCAAACGGGGAAAGGACAGAAAGGACAGCCTTTCCCACATCAGCCTTCTTCCAAGCAATTCTGTGTGCTTCCTTTAGCAAAATGTATAAAGTTTTTTGCTGCAGGACTCAGCAGAGAGATCAGGAACGTTCACGCTCTGGTATGTCTCATTACCTTTGCACCTTGTCCTTCGTGTTAGCCTGAGTTTCTCTCAATCTCCTGACATCATTGCACTCACAGGCCCCTTGTAAAATATCCACTCACCCACACACGGAAAAGTTAAGTGCTTTCCCCTTGTCACCCTTGCATGCAAAGACGTGCTTTCTCCGAGTCCCACGCCTACCGCTTGTTGGTGTTCTCACAGTAAAAACCATGCAAACGTCCCGACAGTGCCACATTCATCCCGGCTGGCTGGGCTTCTCTCCCTGGGATGGGGGGAGGTCGAGCAGATTTTTTTTTTGGGGGGTGCTAATGGAAATCTGTACCAGATCTTAGAATTTTGTAAGACGCTGGTTGCACCAGAAACCTCTGTGATGAATAATTACAGAGAGCCAGTCGATGTAACGATGACTCATTGACCAGCGTAAAACAAACAAAGCAACTGTCGTTAGGTACAGGGTTTCTGCTCTCTGCCTTGTTTCTGCACAGAGCACGCTGGAGGCTCAAAGCCTTCCAGCTGTTGTTTGACTAGCATTTGTAATCTTCCGGGCAAGAGTTTTTGTCTGGCGGTCACTGTTACAAACAAGGGGCTCCCCTGAGATCAGCAGGGAATCTCTCAACCATGGAGGCATTTAGGCTGGGATCTAGAGAAGGGATTAAACAGCTGCGCTTGAGCACCTTTGTTCTACTCGGCTCTTTCAGAGAGTTTTGGCTCCATCCCCGTTTCATGATATCAGGTTTAATTAGAAATCTTGAATGGACCGATGCTGATGATTTGTACTTCCAAGCGTGAACAAAAAGATTAAGTGTTATCCAGAGTTATTCAGGAAGTCACTGGGAGAATGGAAAGTAGGAACCAGCTGACCTGGTTCCCTTCCCAACACTTATCTCCTGGCCTGTGCTGTCTCCCAGCTGGTTTGCAGTGTTAGTGAGCCTGCTGTGATTTCTCTGGTCCTTCGTGTCCCCGCGCTGCTAGGTCTGCTGGCGCGGCTACTGCTTCTGTTCTATTTCAGTGTTGTCATTGCAATGGAGAGCTCTGGGAAGGCCTTATTAGCTGCCATCCAAAGCTGGTAAAGGCTCTGGAGAGTAGGGAGGGAGTTGGTATCAAATATATTTCTCTACCTAGTTTTATTTGGGATGAGAGATGGCCACAGATTAAGTGCTTGGCAGAGGGAGGAGCAGGGGGCTGGGGGAGTTTGCATGTGACACCGTGGGCCTCCGAGAATGATGTAAGAGGGAATGATTAAAATAGAAGAAGTGGACATGAGTCAGATCTTGAAACCCTTCCAGGGAAGTTAAGTTTTGCAGAGCTGTGAGGGACATGGTGAATCTGTCGTGGAAACAGCTGACTCCACCTCCCGCTCCACTCTCCCTGCAGGGCATCAGCAAGGTAGGGGGCCAGGGCATTTCTAACGTATGGGCCCTGGCGAACTCTTGAGCAAGGCAAGGGTTGGGGCTGGGCTAGGGGGAGAATTATGGTTTAAATACAGTGCACGAGGCAGACTGAAGTAACCTGAGTCTGTACGTCTCCAGATCTGCTGCCTGTTTTAGAGGTAGGCTGGAGGCCTGGAGCTGAAGCAGCCAGTTGCTTAAACATTCACTCTTGCCAATGCAGTGGCTGAAAAGAATGGCTTTTTATGGTGTTTTTATGGATTTTTATGGTGTTCCATTGTGAGCAGCTGCAAAAAAAAAAAAAAAAAAGGCCCCATTGCTGTGAGGGCAGCAGGGCTGTGGTCCACACTGTGCAGGGGGTAAGGAATGAGAGAAGCTGTTGTTACCCTCCATCTTGGCATGCATAGGCAACGGATCGGTCCTAGTTCATCTTTAGAAAGGAGATGTCCTGTCACTGGAGGAGGTAACCCACGGGAAGAGGAGATATAGCTGGCCATCATTCAAGAAGCGCAAAGCTGAAAGTCATACGATTTTCTTATGCTGTGGGAGATGGGTAGCTACAACCAGAAATGTCTGCACTGCGGATCATATTAAACTGCAAATAGAGTGTAATATTTTCAGAAGTTCTCAAGCCCTGTTAGAGAGAGAGACTCAAAGGCAAACTTTCAGGAAATATATCCAAAGAGCTCTGAGCTCTTTTTTTTTGTTCATTTTCATTATTGATGTGTGCTTGTATCTCTTTTTTCATGTAGCGTATCAATACTGCACCAGCTGTGCTATCTTATGCCTGATTTTTGCTTACAATGTGTTTCATTATTAGTATTACTTTAAAAGAGATAGAAAGGAAGGAGCAAAGTTTAGTTCCAAGGCATACTTAGTAATTCTTGGGTTTGTCTGAGGACCATTCACAGTTTAACCAAACACAACTAAGGTTTCCTTATATTTTTTGGAGAACCTGTTGCTGCTGCTGGTCCTGTGTCTGGAGCTCAGTTGAACACTTGGAGCCTCGCCATGTCAGGTACCATGCACACACCTTGTGAAAGAAAAGCCCCGGCCCAAAGGGTCCATCAGTTTGGATTAAAAAACAGCACATCCCCAGGGCTGGAAGGTTTAGGTAACAGTAGCATGAGCAAGTCATTGGTACCACAAGCAGGGATTTTGGCTTCCCTGCCGGTCTGGCTGTGCTCATCGTTACTGTTCTTTCTTTTGTCCTCCTGTAGCTCCTGTTTGTGAGTGATAGGCAGCTGTGTCCTGCCGGGTGCCGTGATGGGCGTTTCTGCCTGCCTGCTCACCTCAGGCAAGGGAGGCAAACACCTCCTGACAGCTCACACTCTGCCATCAGGCTTTGCGCAGCCTTTAGCAAGTGCCACCGTGTTGCTGAAGTGCTGCTCCGAGGAGATGGCTTGACAGGTGGAGCGGAGTGTGTGAGTAGCAAGCGCAGAGGGAGGGTTTGCGCTGGGGATGGGTGGCCAGGGAGGCTGACACCTCTGCCTGGGAGAGTGGCTGGAGTCTGCCAAGGCAAGGTGGGGAGATGCTGCATTGCTTGGTGACTGCACAGGGGGAGGAAGAGGATATGGGACCTGGTTTCTCCCTGTGGCATGCAACTTCAGACAAGCTCTTTGGCTGTTCTTGGCTGTGTCCAAAATAGGGATAATACACTCGGCTCTCCTTTGAGCTCAGTAGCTGAAACTTAGCAAGTAAATACCAAGGATTACTGCTCGGATGTCAAGGAAGAGGTGCTATAAAGTGGCATGTGGATTTTAAGTATTAGGGATCAGTGCATAGGTGAGTCTAGAAGTCTCCCTTCCCTCTGCCTGTCAGCCACAGCATGGAGGTTGTGAGAACCAGCAGTGATCTGGCAGCCACTCTAACGTAGCCTCAGTATTTGTTGAGAGCATCAGCGCGGTGGCAAGCTGCCGAATCTGGCATCCGCTTTCCATGAGCTGACCACAGGCAGGGTCCCCCTTGCCAGCTCTCAGCTTGTAATGCGGCGGTGCCTTCTTGCCAGGCTGTTTTTCATGTCTGCTGTCTTCTTCCATGTTGACTTACAAAGTTAATGTCTTAACTTGGGCCTCCAGTGAACACAAAGTCTCAATATATTCTTTTTTCTTCATCTGATAAGTTGTTAGAAGTGCATGTGATACCCCTGCACTCCCCACGAATACAGGTAGGCTGCTGCATCATATGAAAAGGCACTGCCTTGTGGGAAACACTAGATAGCAAAAAGCAGGGCTGCCTTTGGGTTAGGAAGGTTTCGTTTTACAGCTTTCCCCAACCTTTTGATATATGGCTAAGATAACTTAGTGGTGAACGTAAGTGCACGGGGTTTTGCCAAGTTACACAGTCTCAGCTGTTGTCCATGCAAACAATGGGGAATGTATTTTGCCATGTGTCTGGAAAGGCTGGCATAACCGCAAATTACAGAGAAAATAAATTTTGCTCCTCTCTGTAGGGACTAAGATGATAAACAACTCCTTTCTTCTTGCTCCAATCTTTTCTCTGCTTTGAATGCAGCTGAGGTCCTTCCTTGCATTTGAAGTGAACCAAGCGAGAGTCTTCTGCACCACACAAGTTAGATTTGGAAAACTGGTAACAGCATCTCGAAGTACCTCTTCTTTAACAAATAATTGCCAAACTCCAATTGACTTGTATGGGCTCCCTGGGGGTGCAAAGAGGCAGCCCATACAGCTTTTCTCATAAGAAACATGTCATAGACACATCCTAAGAGCTTTCACCTACAGCATTGAGCATTGTGGCTCACATGAGCTGCTAAGGGTCCAGCCATGTCTGTTTTGGCACTGAGACCTTGTTACCTACCAAAAAAAAAGGAGGAAGAATGGAGTTGTACTTCTCTTTAAACGCTGAGAAACATTTTAAAGAAATATTGTAATTAAAACTGAAAAATTTCTAAAGAAGTAGGGGTAAACTGTGGTTTCCCACTTAGCTAGGTGGTAGTTCAGTGTGTTGGCCCACAAACCATTTCCTAAGATTTGAAAGAAATAGGAATTATTTTTTAACTGGTCCTAAATGATGTTATCCGTATATATCCTCAGAAAAGAAATATTTACTCTTACGCATAGCTTCGCTGCTCAGGCCTGATTCACCTGAGCACTTGGTGAACTCATCCTCCAACCCATAAAGCATTCCTTCCCAGCTGGTGTCCCAGTTCAGGTTCAGCTGTAGGCCCTGTGCATACAGAGACGTACTTTCAAATGTGGCCAGCCAAAGTTAGTGGAGAAATGCACGGGCTGAGGACCTGTACGTACAGGTAAATCCACAAGATGAGCTGCAGGAAGGAGCACAAATGGCCTGTAGGAGTTGATGGACAGGACTTTGGGAGCTCTCTCTGTGTCTTGTGCTGATAGCCCAGCATAGCATGAAAAAGTTTGGTGCCTTCTTCAGGAACTGATTGATTTAAAAAACAAAACAAAACAAACTTTTAATTATTCTGTTTGCATGAAAAGTCAAGTGGAGGTCATGAAAATTAGTAATCAACAAAACAAGGCTGTTACTGAGAGAGTTTTAGCCCATAAATTGTTTTTTTCCTGTTAGCCATCTAAGTCAATTCTTTGCTGTAATTTTTCTTTATTAACCTAGATTTTTAAAATAGGTTTGGTTTGAGCAATCAGTGACTTTTTTAATGCTTAAGTTGGACACTGAAACTGGGCAGCTGGTCTCTCCTCCCCTCTGGACCTGGTTCACCACTCTGAAATGCAGGCGTGAGCCCAGAGCAAATGTCACCGTCTGTTTTTTGGCCTAAGTTGTGTTCCACATGTCTGGACTTACCCAAATCTCTGTGGTGAGGTGCTTGCATGGTTACTTATCACTCTGA
Organism: Cariama cristata; assembly: GCF_000690535.1. Classification (NCBI taxonomy): domain Eukaryota; kingdom Metazoa; phylum Chordata; class Aves; order Cariamiformes; family Cariamidae; genus Cariama; species Cariama cristata. The sequence goes on along the minus strand of NW_009622468.1, from coordinate 102,309 downwards.
TATCAGCACATGTTCCTATGTTCGTGATTACATCATCATGATTACACAAATAACCTGGCAAGGTGGACAATACTAGCATGTATCTCATTTTTTAAAGAATGGGCAAAACAAAGTGCTGAAAACACAGGGAAAAGGGTTTGAAAGGTGCCAAGGCCCATAATTTCTACTGAAAGAAAAGAAACAAACCCAAAGACGGTTTGTTTCCAAGAATGTCCCTAAGTGACTTGTCCATCATCATTCAAAAAGTTCGTGAAGAATTGAGCCAAGGTCTCCTCAACACAAGAGTATCTTTCTTCCTTCAAGGAAATGTTCATTCATAAATTAGATCAAAGCCCCAAAATTATTTTTATTAGAAATTATAAGGAAAAAAATAATGCAACTATCACTTTTGAGTCTGAAAACATTTAGATCGCCAAAGCTGTTTGACTTTTTTAAATGGGAGGCTGCTTGATTTGGAAATCTTGGCCATAAATAGTTAGGAGCAGTGGCAGATTCAGAGCTCTTCAGCATTAGGTACTTTGGTCTGTGTAATCTGCGCTTTGTTAGAGCCCCACAGACAGGGGAAGAGATCATCGACAAGCGCCAAAGGAACAAAGCGGATGGGCAAGAGGGTGCAGGGGCTGGCAGTTCACTTCAGTGATGTTCGGCTGAAGGGGCTTCAGGGGACTTCTGCTTGTGTTCGAGTGGAACAGGCTGCCCTGGGGGGCTGCGCTCCCACAGCTGGAGGGTTAGTTATGTTTTAAAATGCCATGAAATCTTTATCCAAAGAGGATGTGACATGGAGCTGTGAAGTCTCCCAGGGACAGCAAACAAACCTCCCTTTCGGGTGACAGCAGAACTGCAGCAGGGCCATCGGTCCCATACCCAGCCGAGGATGGCATCTCCCTTCTTTGCAGGGATGAAAGCTGTCACAGTCCCAGGTCTAGACTGAGCAGAAGGCAAAGGCTCCTGCATAGCCGTGTGAGTTAAAGCTGGTGAACAGACACGCCGGGAGCAGAGGGTTTGCCAGGCTCCCTTTGGGGTGACTCTCGCCGCTCCAGGAACCAGCGCTAGGTCTGAGCCAGCCTGTTTGCCTTCGCACCCACCTGTGGAAGGGCTCCCGTCTGCTCTTTCCATCAAGAATGCTCTCAGAGGTGTAAGCTGCCAACATAAGCTACACTTGTTTATTTTATTCACCTTCTTTTTTTCCAGTGAATGCCTTCTCTTACCCTCAGCCCTGCTTCCCCACCATGGCCTTTTTTTTTTTCTTTTTTTTTTTTCCCTGTTTAAATTGTTTGACTTGCGAGCTCCATCCCTGGGGAGACTCCTAGGCAGTGATTCACCTGGCCGGAGCCAACTGGCAAATAGAGTCTTTCGCAGACAAGACAGGAGGGCTGGTTGGTTTGAGCAGCTTCACCTTCAGCCAACAGGAAAATAAAATCCTATTTTTGGAGAAGGATTCTGTTGGCGTGAAGACGTGCCAGGATTCCTCAGAGCAGCAGCTGCCAGACTGCCTCCCTTACTCCATCAGGGAAAGTGTTTTAAACTGAATCAGATGTTGTATACATACAACACACCCACCCACATGCGCGCACCTGAAAAGGCCTTGGGGAAGCAAAGGACGCGGTGCATCTCACCGGTCTGTGCTTCCCTGAGGACAGCTGCTTCCAGGGACAAGACAAGAGGTGGTGGTGTCTGCTCAGACCAGGAGCAGCTTTTTGGCTGCCAACAGCAAGAAAGGGCAGGCCGCCCTCTGTTTTAAGCAGAGGGAGAAAGGAAAGGGAGGTGGAGAGGGATGTAATCCCCTGGTGCAGGAGGAACTGGTTCCAGTGTCTGTCTGGGTCTGGTTGTTCTCAGCAGGTTTATGAAAGGATGCTCTTTGCAGGGAGTGTGGATGAAAAGGAATTAAGGCACTATTGTTGGATCTCAAAGATGGAGATTTAGTTACTGGTTCAGCTTCGAACTTCTCAGTGTTACCTGGGATAAATGAGTTTGCAACTGTGTCTGTCTCAGTTCCCTCTCTAATAGTGGTTCCCCAGCTCCACCGAGTGCAGAGAGGACAAACTGTGCAACTGCTGTAAATCTTGGCTTCGGGTGGAGACGAGAGAGCGCAGAAGCACCTGGATCTTGCTTAGTGCAAAGCATCTCATTGTATGCTTTTTCTCTGACTCCTCTGCAAGCTTCATCTTGCTTCTTTCATTGAAATTCTCCTTCAGATAATGTGAAATCCGTTCAGCTGGACTTTTTTCCCAACCTCCTCTCTGTATTTCCCAGCTGTGAGATAGAGCCAAAAGTTTTGTCATACCTGACTTCAGCCACTGCGGAGGAGCACCCCACTGGCTCCTGGCCAACAGAACTTGTTAGCTGAGCATTTTCCTCCTAGCTCTGCTGCCATTTGCCATCCCTTCCCGGTCCATGGTCCTTCTCTGCATGTCCCCTCCCTCCCACAGAGAGGGCAGGATGCACGGCTCGGTATTTTTCACTAGGGTGTTTTTCTTTGCCATCTCAATTCTTGAGCATAATTTTCAGGGACCAGCCTTCCTCAAAAAACAGCTGCATCCTGAAAAATGGTAGATTTTCTGTACCAAAAAAAAACAACCCTCTGCACTCACTTTGGGAAGGTCAGGAGACTCTGAATGCGCTGGACTCTTGAATCTCTTTCACAAGTCTCCTGTAAAGGGCTGCCAGTTGCAACCTGCCTGGCCGCCAGCACCATAAAACGAGCTTCCTGCCCCATGTGTTCGCCCTCAGCTCGGGTTCCTCAGACTGCTGGAGCACTGCATGGGAGAAGAGAGGTAGTGCTGCTTGGAGGAATGAAACAAACGGGATAACAAAGTCTGCTTGTCATTCCTAGGCTGCTTGTTTCAGTTGAACAGTGCTAGTTTTGTTCCTCGGGAACATCTCTGTCTTTTAGGCTCAGGCAGGAGGGGAGAGGCACTGAAAAAATAGCTTTTACAGACATGTGAGATCCAGCAAATTAGGACACTGTGGTCACTGGAACTGTTATTGTGGTTTAAACTGCTACTGCTTACCCCATGGAAAGAAAGCACTTTCTTTTTCATCAGGGGCTTAGAAGATTGATTGTTCCCTGCTGTGCACAGGACTGTGTTGGGATAGCTTTCACATCCTGGTTTGGGTCTCAGAGACTGTATGGGTGCTGAAATACCTTCCTTCGTGCCCCAGCCGCCAGCCTTGGTCTCATTTAATGTACAAAAGACTGTTAATACGCATGTTGCTAAGCTCAAATATTGGGCTAGGACACCTAGGATTAGTTGAATTGAAGCTGCTCTTCCCATTTGTCTCCTCCTCTGGGTTTGTTTTACAGCTTGGGCCAAAAAGTACCAGGGGACCACCCACCACCCCAGAGATCTGTGAGCCTGGGCTGGGAGGGCTGCTCGTGCCAGCAGAGCCGATGGCCTGTTACGGATGATCAGGTGTTGGCAAGGATGAGGCTTCGCTGTCTTGAACCTGGCTGTTGTGGCAATGATGCCAGCCCACACTGTTCTGGGTTTTCTTCTCTGTTTCCTCCCACTTTGACCATTTTCCATCCCATCTTGATGATGGGCACAAGCCCTGGCTCTGCGGGGCGAGTCACAGTGTGCTGTGAACAGGTTTTATTGTCGAATCTCTTGCTTACTGGATAGCACTGACCAAGTGACCTTAGTCTGCCTTCAAAACACAGGAATAATCTGCTTTTTTAAATACTTGGAGATCTACTGTTAGAAAGGCTTTATAAAAGCTACATTTTTTTATTAACTCTATTACCAAGTGCCTCAAATCTCCTTTGTCTTTATCTTTAAGCAGCAAGGTTAGTACTAGAAATTGAGGCATAAAAAGAGATTAGTGGGAAACATATGAATTAAAATAGTTCTTTATCTGGACACTTTTATTCTGGCAGAGGAGTGCATTGTTTATATCATGTTGAAAGAGTTTAAACCAAATTTAGAAAATGCTTTTAGTGTGGAGCAAGCATTCCTCTAGATGATATTATGCTGCTGTAGCAATATTGATTTAATTGTACTATTCAAAGTAGTAAAACCTGCCCACATTGGCAAGACCTTAGCTTGACAGAAGACACCTCAACAGCCCCAGGGCTCAGCTGCTCAGTGGCATCCATGGGTCACTCTGTGCCCAGCTCTACCCTCTGAGAAAGGAAAGATGTAACTGGGGGAGCGCTGAAGGCTGTGACTAGAATCTGCAGCAGCGTAAGTACAGTATCAGTCTATGCACACTCATATTTTCCTTGGCAAGTTGTACGACTGTAAACAGCAAAATATTCCAAGGCCGTCTATTTTTTTTATTTCGTCTTGCTGGAGCAATGAGTTTTCC
>NW_009622468.1:90760-97970 GCF_000690535.1 Cariama cristata | reverse complement strand
CCTACACATCTCTGTTCTGATCTTATTGCTTCAGCATGTAGGAGAGTTATTTTTCCCCCTTTTTCCATTAAAGAAAATTGTGGGCCCCCCTGTCGTCTTGTTATATTTGACGTCTTTGTCTCTAGATGGCAGAAGGCCGTTTCCAGTGGTTGCTTACCACAACTTCTTGGCATGTGCACAGGCTTGAAGGATATAGTGCCCAGCTGGAAAAAGGCAGACAACTTTCCTATTCGCAGTGATGCCCATAAAATAGAAGCGTTGAATCCAACCAAGCAAACGATAGCTTATATCCGTTCAGGAGTGTGTAGTGAATGCTGTAGGGAATTGGTACAGAAGAGGTGAAATAGTGGCTCTGAAATCAGTGACAAAATTTTGGTTGTCTTAAACAGGCCTCCCATCTCTCACCTTAATTTTGACCAAGTATCTTTTACCTAGTTGTGTTGACCAGGAGTTGTAAACCCTCAAAGGTGAAGGGAGGTCTTGGATAACATCTTTGACTGCAGAGCTTCCCAGTATAATTTTCCTCTTCTATCCACTATGATCATTTCAATTTTCAGTGTTGCTGATGGGTTTCCAGAGAGCATGTTGCTGTTCACTGTCACATTTTGATTCCTTCAGGTTTGCTTTCCCAAGGTAACCGGTGTTTGTAGTATACAGGGGAGCAGGCAGGAAGAGAGAGCATCCTTCTGGCTCAGCAAGGACCATCCTCTCCCTGTCTGCTCCATCCCTGTCTCTTAAGCTCTTAGCTAGCCCAGAACATGGTTGTGTTGTCCTTTGTGTCTCATGGTCTGGTGGAGCCAGAGAAGGGTGTAAGGCAGTTTTACTGTGACTCCTAGTTGGAGTGAGAAGTAACACACACACTAGCAGTTGCAGCTTGTTGGTGTGTCTCTGGAGCAGGTCTTCTGGTGTAGCCTCACCTAAGCAATACTACTTACTCTGCAAGACTGCTCCACCATAAAGAGGAGAGGGAGCAGGGGCGATTGAAGCTTTGCTTCGCACCTTCCTGCTCTGAACTGAAGGACAAAGGTGGATGCCTTGGCTAGGAACCCTTTTATATGCAAACATATTCCTTAGTTTTCCATCTTGATGGCCACAGTCAGAATAGTGTGGAGAATAAAGCAGGATTTTAGCCCTGGCTGAATTAACCATGTCTAGGAGTTGGAGCCTGGGGTTAGGCTCTGTCCATGCTCTGTCCATGGGGAGCTCCTGTAGCAGACAGTGATTTCTCTTTTGGCTCAAAGGAGGTGGATGCAGTGTCATATTTTATCTCAATCCATTTTAAGGGGCATGCAAGAAAAAGAAATGGAGAGTCACAGCACACTCTTACTCAGTCTCACAGCCTCCCCAAGGCACCTTCCACTGCATCTGAAGTTCAGAATAGCCCTGAAGCTGCTGATGTTTGAGCTGATCTCAGATAGCTCTTGGCAGCCTCCTCCCTGCCAGTCCTTTGCTGAATGAAGTTCAAGCTCGGGGGAAAACTGAGTCCGATCCATCTTAAACTCAACTGCTTCCTCCTTGAAAATGTCGTTGTAGTGACTAAGGGGGTTTACTGACCACAGAGGTTGTGTACCCCTCTGCTGAGCTCTTTCTCAGGGAGACTGAGCACGACAGGAGAGGGAAGAGCAAGCTGCTGTATGAATTGTTTGTAACAGGGAATTGGGGGGGGTCTTGGGGGAGCACAGGGTCTGTCTAAGAGTGCGAGAGAAAATGTGTCACACCACCATGATCTGGCTCTGGCTCAGTACCTCCACTCCCTTTTCTATAATTGCTTGAGGTCTTCCAAATTTGTATCGAATATAATGAGATGATGATGAAGTCTTTTGTGGTGACTTTTTCATGTAGTAAACATGGTCTTTCACAGCTCTGGGGTGTGGACCATAATGAGCTTGGAACTGTTTGTTCCTCTGGCAAGCTGAAAGGTCGTGAATGCATTGGAGTGAATTCACTAGGCATCTTTGATCAGCTCCATTAAGCATCTGCATGAGCTCCAACAGGCATTACACTATTCAGCTATCCTATGAGAAGGGGGTGCTGCTAAAATGATTGTGTTAGTAGACAGGGTGAAATAATTCAGATTGACAATCCATTTTTGAGGATAGTCATTGCAGTGAGGTTTATGAATTCTTCCAGAACATAAGGGATTTGGGATTGACTTTTAAGGAAGTATTGACATTTAAGGAAATATCCTACCAGTAGGATATGTCTTCCTGAAAGAGGCTAGAAAGCACTGTGTCTTTAAATACAGAGTTTGATCTTCCAAATGTGAGATTATCATTTCACGTGTAAACATAATCTTCAGGACTGCGTATTCCTTGTTGGACATACTGGAGTACTTGGGCAAGCCAAAAAGAGGACAGAAGCACTGATTCCACCCCTTTTCTCTGCTATGCACACGTTGTCTTTCTATATGGCGCTGTGAAAGCCTTGCCTGCCTTATGAAGCGTGCCCAGGGCTGACAACTGGTGCTAAGAAAAGGCACGGCTGATTGCGAGCCAGACATAACCTGCCAGACAAGATGTGAACAAGTCAGGTCCAGCAGCCTCAGCATTGGGTGCTTTTCATAGCATGGCCAAGAAAAAAGCCTTCCTGTCTCCTTGCTGATTCTTCCTCTCAAGGCTCCCGTTAGTTAATGTGCAGCTCACGGCTGAGCCTTGTAAACGGTACTTCTGGTTACCCTTCATTGGCCCCGGGAGAGAGCAGGGAATCAGAGCCTTCGGCCTTGTAGAGCTGCTCGCTGAGTAGATGTGCTGGTGGAGCAAGAATGGCTTGGATGAGGACAAGCAGGCTGGTTGGCCCACGCTTCCTTGTGCCCCGCTGTTTACCAAAGTGTTGCACTGAGTGCAGGGGGAACAGTTTTTAAGCTGACTGTCTTTACACCAGGGTGCGTCAATAACTAATACTCCTCTTTGCCTCCTCTCCTCAGGGTTTTCCTGGTGATTTCGGAGAACGAGGACCTCCAGGCATCGATGGGAACCCAATAAGTTGATAGATTTTTCCCTTCTTTCTTTCTATTGCAGTGGACAGCACGCTGTACTGCATCATGCTAGTTAGAGCCGAAAGAAGCTTCTAAGTTTTGTGGCAGGTGCTAGCATTTTGGTTTTGTCCCTCCTGAAAAACAAAGGTACATCCCTGCCCTGCTCAAGCATGCTGCAAATTCCCGTGTTTGACTCAAGATCCTGTAACTGCCAGGTCGTCATGTTGCCATTTGCTTTCTCTCTCCATCTGTTGCCTTTCTTGCACCTTGGTCTTGATAGATGCTTTCTCATCCTGAGGATATGCGTAGAAGAAAAATCAAGGGGGAAAAGGTAGGGATGTTGCTCCTGCTGAGCAGACAGCGGTTGGAGCGTGTGGTCCGTACCACAGGGCCTGAGGCAAAGCCTGTGAGAGCTGCGGGAATCACCTTGTTGACTAGTTTGCTCTGGATGAAGCTTTGTATGAACACAGTAGGGAGATGTGGGCCCATGGACAGAAGGATGTATCATCCTAAGGCACCACAGATGGCTTCCTGAGTGCACATGAACCCTCAGAGGAGCAGGCCATGTAGTCAATTGTGTAGAGGTCTGAGGTACGTAGAGAAAGTGGCCTTTTCCTCTCCTTTTCACCACATTTCATTTTGTGATGCAGGTCAGCAAGCTGGCACCACTTGGTTTGCATCTCACTAGCCCGTAGAAGTAAGCTTCTAAAATACCCTAAGCTCAGTACCTTTCCTCATCTGAAGTGAATGTTAATACTGGTGCAAGAAGGGCCAGATTCCCCGCTCCGGCACCTGGGAGCAGAGAGGCAAACACCATAGCCCAGGCTTCTGCTGCCCTGCCCCGTGCCTCAGCCAGCCCCGGGACTGCAGTGGGAAAAGTCGCCAGGCTCCTGAGTTCTTGGCCTCTCTCTGGTCTTCACCTGACCCCTGCTGGCTTTCTAAGAATGGGATGTGTCTCCTGGGAGGTGGGTCAGGATGGTCACAGAGACCATTTAAAGCAGCTGGATGCTGATAAGGTTTATTTTGCTCTGCTCTTGTAGCACTTAATACCAACAGTTGGGTATGTGTTGTGTTTTCCACTACTTGCAAAACATGCCCTTGTGGATTGCGAAAGTTCTCAGATGTATTAATTATTCTAAATTATTTTCTGAATGACTTGGTTGGTTCTCCTTCAGTTAGCAAGTGAGCAGTACTGATTCATCTCCTGCTGTCTTGGTTATTCGCACATAATCACAGTGCTGCTCTTGGTGTTTGATGGAATGATTTGCGTGAAGTAACCCACGCCGCATGTGTTTTCAAGTTCCCATTCATCATATATGCAGCATAAAAGTTATTTTCACAAGCGACTCTAATCACCAAGCCAAGCTCAGCTACGCTCCAGCCTTTGTGGGAATTCAGCACAAGAGTCACAAATGCAGTGAACTGAAAGAATTAGATTCCCAAGGAATACTTCTGCAGGACTTTTCCCATCCTTCACTCAACTTAAGCCATGGGTCAGAGTGGAATCAGTAGTCCCAAAGTAGAAGTAGATTGTATTGCTATTTCCAGCCAGCCCACCAGGAAGAGCAGGAGGAATCCTGGAGGTCAGAAAGACTTTTTTTCCCAAATAACTTGTTTTGTTTTCTTTTAAATTTGCAAGTTGTCTAAGCCCCATTCAGAAGATGTGCTCAATGTTAGCTGAATGCCAGTTCCCAGAACATCGGAGAGAAGCAAATGTCCCTTCCACTAATTCATCCAGAAGGATTGTTCTTCTTTCATCTTATCAACGGCTTTTAAATATTAATGTGCCTGGGAGATTGTAGAATGAAAACAGACTGTTTCGGCTGACTTAAAGGGAGGTTCACAGGGTCACAAGTGGAGTCGCAGACGCAGAAAAATGCCAGAAAGTCTGTTTGTGGAACACACAAATATGCCGAGTTTGCTAGGTGGAGTATGCAGCTCAATTGTAGGCAGGCGGGCAGGCTGCCACGGGTCCTGAACTGCCACATCCTCCGTTTGATCCACTGAGCCTTACGCTGCTGCCGTCTCTGCCGCTGCATGGGGATGGCTGAAGCCGACAGTCTCTGATCTTCTTTCCGTCCCCTCCAGACAGAGCAAAGACTCTTCCAACCGCAGGGGCATTTTTCCCTCCTACCAACTTGTTGAGAACTGTTGAGCCATCACATTCCAGATCCTTGTTCCCGGAGCGCTTTAGCCACTCCAATTAGCCTCTTAATCACAGGAATTAGACATGGGAAAGGACCGTTGATTCATCTCCTTGTCTCTTGTCCCAGTGCCTAGTTCAGGCATTGAAAAAAGGAGAATAGAGCCCAATTTCCCTTGCAGATCAGGGACCAGCCTGTCATTACTCATAGTCAGGAAAGAGCACCTGTAAATCCTCCATTTTCCGGGCCAGGGAATGGCTCAAATTAACAACTAGTCCCTTCCACATCTCCCAAGGGAGTCCACCCCCTCCTCTTCCAAGAGGAAATCCTCTTGCATTAGATATGAAGCCTTGCATTTCCACATTTACCCTTTCTCTTGAGGAATACCCACATGACATAACTCAGAAATCTAGGCAGTCTGTCCTGCAACCAGTGGGGCCAAGAGCCGGCCATCCACCCAGTCTGCATCCCAGCCACCTTCGGAGCCTGCAGAGCTTCCTGGGAAACCCAGGCCACCGCGCAACTCCTGTGCTCAGCATTCCTGGGGATATTCCCTCTTCTTACTGAGCCTAGTAATGCCAGGCCTCGACTAAAAGCTTGAAGCCGACCCTATTACAATAGCTCTGAGGACGCAGAAATCCCACCCATGAGGAACAATTGCTCCACAGATGTCCCAAGTATGCAGGAAAGGAACCGGCCCTAAAAAAGCAATTTTAGGCTGGTTGAGATTATGAAATGCTTTTTGTGTGTGCTTGCCCAATAGTTCTTTACTCCGCTTCCCATAAAATAAACACACGTAACCCTTTGCCCAAGGAGACTGAGCACGTTTAGTCACATCGTGTCCCCTTCTCTTTCATTCTTTCACTTGGCAAATCTTTCCATAAAAGGGGAGCTTTATTGCACTGAAGGGGACTCCACCAGATGTACGCCATAAACTGAGCTGGTCTGTCAAAGAAAGTAGCCAGTGTGATCCAGAGCAGGGGTAGGGTTGTCTGAGCCAACGGGAAGTTTAGTATTTCCAATGCACTTGTTTTGAGAGGCCCGGTTGGAGACAGAGGTGTGTAAGAGCAGGTTCTTCGCCCCGACAAGCAACTCGCTGTCAATGCGGCGAGGGAGCGGGTGATGCACCGAGGGAGACACGGGGACAGGCTGAGCATCGCATGATTGCTAAAGCACTCGGGGATCTAGATAGGTGATTTGTGTGGGTCTGACACAGCTTCTCTGCTGCACTTCACCTGGAAATGCCGTCAGGCACCTGCCAGCACTCCTGGCACCTGCGTGTCTTCAGAAAGCTGGCACAGAGAGAGTTTGTGGTGGAGCTGAGAATTCAAACCAGCCGCACAAACCCAGGTAACCATCTATCCCTCAAAACAGTGAGCTCTGAGATGCTCTTGAAAAGCCTCTAAGAGGAGCTGGCGTTTTCCAAAATGCCCTGTTCAGGAGTGGTCTGTAAAAGATGGCAAATGGGCACAGAGCCCAAGAAGAAATCTCTGCAGTCCATCGTCTGCTCTCTGCAGTGCGATTAAAAGTGACTTGTCCTCCAAGCGAGTGCTGGGTTCCCTGCAGAGAGCTCCCTGCTCCAAGGACAGATGTGCTGAGATACCTCCCTGCAGACAAGCTGCAGATGAAGGCTAGGGGCTTTTTCTGAAAATTAAAGAAATGGCTAGTTGATGGTCCGGGCAGGAGCCCCGGTAGATGAGGCAGAGTGCAGAGGATGCAGCTGGTTCCCCACCTTAAACCAGCTCTTGGATACAGGAGGAGCAGGCTCAAAGCACCCCCTGTGCCAAACACACTTCCAGGGCCCATCAGCCAGCACCAGAAGCTGCCATATCCTTTCCCCAAATCATCCAGTTTAATTTGCATCCAAGTCCTTCTTTTCTTGTGAGTTTTATCGTTCCTCAACCACTCCCAAAAAACTCGCCTTTCGCAATGCTAAGCAGCAGCTTTCTTCTCCATCCCACCTTAGCTTTGCTGTCCCCGTGCCCCCTCCCTACCCTGATCCCTCTCCCTGCCCATGCCTTCACCTCGCCTGGGGCAGGCTCCCACCCGCTCCCCACCCTGCCCAGTGACCTGCCCCGTGAAATGCTGCTTT